>NC_142443.1:29542424-29693939 GCF_059453495.1 Arachis ipaensis
AAATAGTTTGACCAATAAGCTATCAGTTGAACCACACTAACCCAGTGATTCAGTAATTTGATCGGGTTAATTGCTAGTTCGATTCTGATAATTATAGTCTTAGCTTGATCAACAAAAAAAATAATGAATTAAGATTTTTCATGTTTATTAAAAAAATTTTATCTATCTTATAATTTTTTTAATTATTTAAAAAAAAATCAAAATGAAAATTTAAAAACAAAAAAAAATTAGTAACTTAAAAAATAAAGCAAGTTATATTAATTTAAAAAACGTATAATTTCAAAATTAAAAACGCACGAATAAGCGTCCTTTCCATTACTTCAAATAAAAAATTGTATAAACCGTTATTCTGAAAATCGAACCGGACCGGTCGGTTCAACCGAGAATCGGTCATCTAGCTGATTCGGTTAAAACACAAAACTGTTGAGAAAAAACCGATAAAAAACTGGTTGAACCTGTAGTTAACCGGTGAACTATTTGAATCGAACGGTTTTTTCCCAGTTTTTTAATTTTTAAAAAATGAATATATATATATGGGTAAGTACTTTTTTCGTCCCCAAGGTCTGGGGTCAAAATCAAAATCGTCTCCGACTTTTTTTCGTTATTAAAATCATCCTCAACGTTCAAATACGCTTTAAAATCATCCTTTTTACCAATTTTATTTTTTTTATTACCAAACTACCCTTCTCATTAAAAAAATAAAATAAAATAAATATAATTATAAAATAAAATAAATATAAAATAAATAAAAAAAGGAAAGAAAGGGATATAGAGAGAAACGGGGGGAGAGAAAGAGGGGGGTGGCTCTGCTCGACGGTGACAGTGGTGGATCTAAGTGGCGGCGGTGGCGTTTCTCGGCGGCAGAGGCGCGACGGTGGCTGAGCACGGGTTTCCCTTCTCTCTCCTCTGCTCCCGAGCTCTCTCTCTCTCCTCAGATCTCGCTTGCTCTCTTTCTCCTCTGGCTCTCTCTTCCTACGGCGACCACCACGGCCACGACGCACTCAACGGCGGAAGCAGTTCGGCGATGGCCCAACAACGACGACGACGAATCCCTTAAGCCAAGCTTTCACTTTGATCTTGTGATGCTTTTTGTTTAGAGTTCCTTTGTGTGTGTCTCGGCAATGGAGGACTCAACCAAGGTGCGGTTGGGGATGTGCCTTTATATTTTGATGTGTGTTTAAGACATGATGATGAACCTATTTTCCCTTTTTCCTCATCTTGGTGAATAGGAAGAAACCTTATAACTTTAAATTTGGCCATTTGGGTCTTTTATATTATGGTTCCCACTTCCACTTTTGTTTGCAGCAAAGCATAAAGGACTTGTTACCTCGTTGGAGATTGAAGATAGTGCTAGATCAGGAGGTTCCTCATCATGGGAGAGAAAATCAAAGAAAATAAAGTGGAAGGTGTAGAAACAGGAACAGAGGTCTCAAATGGGATATCAAGAAGAGCACAAATTCTGTGAGAGAATGTCTGATTTGGAAAAGCAAGAGAAAGATGAGATGGAGTTTTTAAGAAAGCTCTTGGATGATATAATAGACATGAGATTATCCAATTACGATTATTCTGATGAGGGAAAGTCTAAAAGCAGTTCTAGTTTTGTTAGAACCCATTCAGATCCATCCTTTCTCAGCCTTCACAGCCTGAAAATTGAGGGGTGTGAATCCTTAGAAGCTCTTCTAGATGAGATGACTTACTAGTAGGGACAACAATTCTTTTTCCCTTCTTCACCAGTAACAACAACAAATCAGCAAATTGAACAATAACAAATTCAGCAAAATAAATCACTAACAAACTTAAATTTGACAACAGTTCAACAATCATCAATTGCACTTCAAATCCAAAATCAACAACCACAGAAATTAAAAAGAATTAAAAAAAGAATGTTCATGTTCTTAAATCTCAGCATGTCGAACATCGAAGCCGAGCACCGCGAAGAGGAGGAGGCTCCTGCCATCGCCGAACTGCTACCGCCGTTGAGTGCGCCGTGGCCGTGGTGGTCGCTAGAGGAAGAGAGAGCCAGAGGAGAAAGAGAGCAAGCGAGATCTGAGGAGAGAGAGAGAGAGCTCGGGAGCAGAGGAGAGAGAGGGGAAACTCGTGCGCAGCCACCGCTACGCCTCTGCCGCCGAGAAACGCCGCCGCCGCCACTGAGATCTACCACCGTCATCGTCACCGTCACCGCCTTCTTCCCTGCCATCGGAGGCGGCGGCGTCACCGGATCTCCCACCACCGATGATCCCATCATGGAAGACCCCCTCACTGACGATCCGAAAGAATGAGGAAGAAGGAAGTTGAAACTTGGAAAGGAGGGTAAAATTTTGGGGGTGAAAGGGGGGGGGGGAGAGAGACCGAAGAGGTTGGGAGTGGGGTGGGGTGGGGAATTTTGGGGGTGAAGGGGGGGGGGGAGAGAGACCGAAGAGGCTAGGAGTGGGGTGGGGTAGGGTTTTTCTTATTTTTTTTTAATATTATTTGTTTTAAGGGTAAAATTGTCAAAATATTATTATTTTTTGTAAAAAGGACGATTTTATAACTTTTTGTAACGTTGAGGATGATTTTAATAAGAAAAAAAGGTTGGGGATGATTTTGATTTTGACCCCAGACTTTGGGGACGAAAAAAGTACTTATCCCATATATATATATATAAACCCTCTCCTCACTCACACACAAGTCCACAGAACCCAGCCCCCCTTTCTCTCTGCACACCAAGGAACCTGATAAACCCATATTTTATGATTCATCTTGTGCTCAATTGAGTGTTTTTTTATCAATTCTTCACCCACTTATTCATGTAAATTGTATGGTTTTACTATTCCTTCCTAATTTTATAATATATGTGAAAACATGTTTCCTATGCTTTAAAACCATTAAATTTAATTATCCATTATTACCATTCGATGCCGTGATTTGTGTGTTAAGTAATTTCAGGCTTTATAGGGCAGGCATGGCTTGGAGGACAGAAAGGAAACATACAAAATTGGAAGGAAAGCACAAAAATGGAGTTTTGAAGAAAAGGTAGCGACGCACACGCGTGGACGACGCGGACGCGCGCCTAGCGAAAAATGGCAGCGACGCGTACGCGTGGACGACGCGAACGCGTGCCTTGAGCAGAACGCAAATGACGCGTACGGATGACTGACGCGTACGCGTGACCAGAAAAAACTCCAAACCACATGAACGCGTGACCTACGCGCACATGTGACGAATGCCACGTGCAGGAATCCGCAGAAAACGCCCTCAGCGATTTCTGGACCCTTTTTCGGCCCAAATCCAAGACAGAAACACAGAATATAAGCCAGAGAATGGGGAAATCAAAAACAAGGATTAACACAATTGATACAATATTCATAATTCACAATTTTAGGTTTTAGATGTAGGATTTAGGATTAGGATTAGGATTAGGATTTAGGATTTATATTAGGTTACTTCGCTTCAATCACAGGTTCAATGTTTCTTTAATTTATTTTCTACTTTTATTTATTCTATTACTTTAATTGTTATTTATCTTTTCAATTTGGCCTATGAACTCTATGTTAGAATTGATATCATTATTTAATATAATTTGAGGTATTTCAGATTTAATATTTCTTTCTTTTATTTATGTTACTGTTGCTTCCAATCTGAAGGCATTTTTATTTAAGTAGATTTATTTTCCCTTTTGGCTTTGGTTAAGTAATTGGTAACACTTGAGTTATCAGACTCAGCAGTTGATTGAGATTTCGGAATTGCTGATTGATTTGGATCGCTCTAAAGCTAGTCTTTCCACAGGAGTTGACTAGGACTTGAGGATCAAATTAATTAGTCCATTTGACTTTCCTTTATTTAGTAGGGGTTAACTAAGTGGGAGCGAAATCCAATTCTCATCACACCTGATAAGGATAACTAGGATATGATTTCTAGTTCTCATACCTTGCCAAAAGGTTTCTAATTACTAATTTATTTTTCTTGCCATTTAATTTACTTGTTCCCTATTTCAAAAACCAAAAAATATACAATTTTTCATAACTAATAATAAATCATACTTCCCTGCAATTCCTTGAGAGACGACCCGAGGTTTAAATACTTCGGTTATAAATTTTATTGGGTTTTGTTACTTGTGACAACCAAACTTTTGTACGGAAGGATTCTCTGTTGGTTTAGAAACTATACTAGCAACGCGATTATATTTGTGAAATTCTTTACTAGCAGAAAATCCGATCGTCAAAATAGCACCGTTGTCAGGGAATTGCAACTGTGTGCCTTATTATTGGTTATTGTAATTATTTTCTTTTACCTGGTTATTTGTTTTTATTTTCGTTTTTAATTTTTATTAGCCATTATGAGTTCTCACCCCCGTCGCTTTGAGTTTGGTTCCAATGTTGTTGCAAGGAATGGAAATTATAACAGGAACATGCATCAAGATCAAAACAATCAGAGATGGACGGAGCCACGAGGATCTGATCAACCCTTTAGGCAACAACACCTTCCAAAGTACCATGGACGACGACCATTCTACAATGCATGTCAAGACAATAGTATTGGTGGACCCTTTCGTGACAACCAACACCCACCAAATTACTACAGTCAAGAGCCATTTCGAGGTGCATACCAAGATGATAGATATGGTGGACCTCCTTGCAGTTACCAACAAGCCCATCATATGCCTATGAACCTCCTGCTCAACATAGCTTTGAACCACCATACTCACAAGCCCCCTACCACCATTCACCTCTATATGACCCTAACCCATATCCACCCCAATTCCAATCCAATTACTCCCAAGAACCACCACTTCCTTATGCACCATGTCCATATCCATCGACCCAAGAATCACGGGAGCATCTCAAGGAAACAGTGGAAAAATTTCATGCAACCCTTCACCAACTGGAGCAAGCAATCAATCGATTACCTTCCCGACGTTCGGACACTCAAGGAACCCCCATGGCTTCATGTGGATAATCTAATGAAGAACGTAGCATGAAGGAGATACTGGAAACTCCAATGGACGATAAGGAGCATGACTTTGTACTGGAACAAGTGGAGGAAGCTGAAATTATTGAAGAAGAAGAATTGGTTGAAGACTTAGGAGATGCTGAACCTCCATGGGAACCCAGAATTGTGGAGAATTCCGTCAAGAAACTTGTAATTGATGCTAAGGAGGATAGTGCACAGCCCCAAAAGCAGGTATCTCATGAAGAACTGGACGGAACAACTCAAGAAGGGAGTTTCCTTGATAATGATAATCACAATTCAAGTTCTCCTAGTAATGAACTTGCATCCGCAAGTGAATTCTTTGAGATTGAAGAATCTTCCCCAAGTGAATACGAAGATGATGCGGAGGTAGACTTCTCTCAACCTCCAAATTATGACTTGAGTGATGAGGAGGATATCAAAGACTTTGATCAAGACGTGGTTACAGTTGAAGAAGTTTGCAAAAAAGTGGAAGAATTCATAGAAGAATACAAGGGAGTAGAGCTTGCGAAACCCCTGGAAACACCTTTTCCAAGGCCATTATCATCCAATACAAACTTCAAGTGGATAAAATCCTTAGCCTTTATCTTTACTTTTTTACTTGAATATGGTTTGCTTGAAACAGATGGCCAGCTTAGAGCTCTTTGCGGCTTTAAGAGTAAAAGAGGAATGGTTCGCACTCAGAGCTGGTATGCAAGATTCCATGAAGTTCCACACTTCAATTTGAGGTACAAGGATTGGTTTCGAGTTCGATTGCATGGGTCTCGGAAGATGTTTGGTCATCTTAGTGAGAATTCAAATTCCATACCCCCGGTTGGAACAATGTAGATAAAAACGAAAGCGGTTACAAAAGCAAGGTTTGGGATCCTGGAATGTATTCTGACATTCAACACCCCGGGAACCTGAACACCTGTTTGAATTTACTCAAAGGCTTTATATGCCTAGTTTGGGACCCTGGAGGCTGTTGGCATTCCAAACAGTGGTGGAGATTTTTGGATGAATTCAAGCACAAGCCACCATAACAGGGAGCTCAGCAAATGTCCAACTTAAGGACTTTAACCAAAAGTGCTAGGTGGGAGACAACCCACCATGGTATGATCGTTCCTTTTTCACTTTTAATTTTATTTCGTTTTGATTGTTTTTAAGTTTTATTTTATTTCGTTGAACCTGGAATTATTCATAACATCCATATCAGTATTGCGTTTTGCATTATGCACAAAAAAAGCACCCCACGCGTGCGCATGGGCCACGCATGGGCGTCGAGTCGAAATCGACGTAACAATCCAACGCCCAGAAAGTTGGGTTGGAATCGTGTGGCTGTTATGCATTAGGCACAAATTAGGCCACGCGTTCGCGTCAGTGACACGAACGCGTCACTTTCACTTCACACACATCACGCGAAAGCGTGGGCAACGCATACGCGTCGCGTGGAAATCTTAGCACCCTAATTGGAAACAGAGAGTTGCGCCAAAACGACGCTGGAATTGTGCGTTTAGCACAATTTTGAGCGACGTGTATGCATGCCCCACGCGTACGCGTCACTTTCATTATTCCTCAATCACGTGATCGCGTCAATGACGTGTTCGCGTCATTGCCTCTTTGCCTCAATCACGCAATCGCGTGACCCACACGAAACCCTAACCCATTTCGCGTCACTTTCCCCCCACTCCCCCTCTGCACTCTCTCTTCTCCTCTCCCCAACCACCACCTTACCACCGCCCCACCCTCACCGAGCCTCCACCGCCATCGCCGACCAGGACCGCCGCTACCACCTCCTAGAACCTCCGTCTGACCACCACCACCCGCATAACGCTCGCCCTCCTCGCCTCCTTCCTCTCTTCTCCCCTCTCCACCTGCTTCAGAGCCCATCTACCACTTAGTGCACCGCCTCTTCGAGCGCCTGGATCGTATGGAGCGTCGCAGCAAGCGATGCTATGAGCACTTAAAGTTGATGATCCGATCCGGCAGTGACATCCCCTCCAAGCCTGACACACCATCGGAGCCATTTGATGTGGAGGCGGACGATCACGAGGAGGAGGCACGTGCAGAGGCTGAGTAGGGAGGACCTGAGCAGGCTACGCCACATCATGAGGAGCCCCATCAGATCCAGCCGGCTGATCCAGAGATCCCTCCACAGACAGAGCCTCCGCTTCAGCAGGCAGACCCTCCGACACTCATACAGACTACAGAGCCTCAGACCACCACCGAGACACCTACAGCACATCGTTCCCGAGATGACACTTCTTCACACCCAGCTTGAGTGAGCATCGAGGACGATGCTATTATTTAAGTGTGGGGAGGTCGCCATCTCTGGCGAACTTTATTTTGGTGAACCACTCTTCAGACTCTCTTTTATCCTATTTTGTTTATTTTCTGTGTTTTTATTTTATTTTTATTTTATTTCATGTTATTTTTCTTTCAGTACTTGTGCATTTTCTTTTTACTGTATTTCGGTCTACTTTATTATATTTCACACTTTGATTTACATATATATATATATATATATATATATATATATATATATATATATATATATATATATATATATATATATATCTTAGATATTTAGTTTAGTTTAGTTTGCACTTTTAGCTTATTAAGTTGTGATATAGAAAATATGGATTAATTAGTTTAGTTTACCCCTTTAGCATATGATAATTTTGTTTAATTGAAAATAAAAAGAGTAAACTAGAAACTTTAGTATGACAGAATCACAACAATCCACACACTGTATATATATATAACAATAAATGTTGGTTAAATTGACAACATTTTTCAAGAAAAATACTTATTTTATAAAAAGCCATTCAAAGATTCACATTGAGTTGAATGGAAACTCTTGATTTCTACTTGCATGACATACATAACTGATATATGATTTTTGAGCCAAAGAATACACAACCCGTGAGTTTTGAGCTTAATTGTATGGTTACATTTAACCATAAATTTCATTCCTGTGTGTTTTGCACTTCTTTTCTATGCTTGTAATCTTAAATTTGTTTCAATCTATATGTCCAATATAGAATGTAGATACATACATGCATGTGATTGAGGCCATTGCTTATTTTGCTCACTTATCCCAAATAAAGCCTACCTCCTACATCACCCTTGTTAGCCCCCTTGAGCCTATTAATCCCCTTTTTTCTATAACCACATCACTAGCCTTAAACAGGAAAACAAATTAAAAACTTCAAGTTGAATCCTTGGTTAGCTTAAGATAGAGATTGTATATCCACTAAATATGAGAAAACGTGGGAACACGGGTTGATAAGAAAGGATTAAATTAATAAGAATAATAAGAAATTTGGGAGCATACTCATGTGAAACCAAGAAAAATTAAAATACCATGTGCATTGATATATGTTGTGTTTATGTTGAAAAAAAATCTCTTTTAATTAAATAAATAAATAAGGAGACAAAATTACCCCAGTAATGAGTTTAGTAAAGAAATCAATGCACATGGAAGTAAAATAAAAAATAAAATTGGTGCATGAGTATGTGACACAAAAGTAGAAAAATTGGGAATATCAGGATAATTTTAAATTTTTATAGAGAATGTATATGTTAGGTTAGATCTTAGACTAATCAGGGATTCAATTTATAGCTCACTTAGCCTTATATATATCCTCACCTTTACCTTGGCCCCATTACAACCTTCAAAAAGACCTCATGATGTTTGTATGTATACATTATATATTTGTTGATTGGTTAGATGACGAACAAAGTTTTAGAAAGCATGACTAGAAAAGAATAGAGTGATTAACCCCAAACACTGAGTGACTAGAGAGTAAACACAAATCCAGTGAGGGTTCAATAGCTCATCTCCATATATCCCTGTTTAATTGTTAATTGTCTTGCAAGTTTGTGAACTCCTTTAACTCAACTCAATCGTGAAAATGCTTTAACATGATTTAGGCTTGGCTATGCATATATGATTCCTTGAAATTATGAATCAAATTAACCACATGTAAGCTCTATATATATAGGTGGATAGTAATTAGAATTGCATGATTTATTTAGGTAGCTTGCATTTAGAAGAGATTGCATTGCATAAGATTTCACCATTCTACCTTCACTTTTTTCTCTTGGATTTAGCATGAGGACATGCTATTGTTTAAGTGTGGGGAGGTTGATAAACCCATATTTTATGATTCATCTTGTGCTCAATTGAGTGTTTTTATCAATTCTTCACCCACTTATTCATGTAAATTGCATGATTTTACTATTCCTTCCTAATTTTATAATATATGTGAAAACATGTTTCCTATGCTTTAAAAATATTAAATTTAATTATCCTTTATTACCATTTGATGCCGTGATTTGTGTGTTAAGTAATTTCAGGCTTTATAGGGCAGGAATGGCTTAGAGGACAGAAAGGAAACATACAAAAATGGAAGAAATGCACAAAAATGGAGTTTTGAAGAAAAGGTAGCGACGCGCATGCGTGGACGACGCGGACGCGCGCCTAGCGAAAAATGGCAGCGACGCGTACGCGTGACCAGGAAAAACTCCAAACCACACGAACGCGTGACCCACGCGCTCGCGTGATGAACGCCACGTGCAGGAATCTGCAGAAAACGCCCTCTGCGATTTCTGGACCCTTTTTCGGCCCAAATCCAAGCCAAAAACACAGAATATAAGCCAGAGAATGGGGAAATCAAAAACAAGGATTAACACAATTGATACAATATTCATAATTCACAATTTTAGGTTTTATATGTAGTTTTTAGAGAGAGAGGTTCTCTCCTCTCTCTTAGGATTTAGGATTAGGATTAGGATTTAGGATTTATATTAGGTTACTTCTCTTCAATCACAGGTTCAATGTTCCTTTAATTTATTTTCTACTTTTATTTATTCTATTACTTTAATTGTTATTTATCTTTTCAATTTGGCCTATGAACTCTATGTTAGAATTGATATCTTTATTTAATATAATTTGAGGTATTTCAGATTTAAGATTTCTTTCTTTTATTTATGTTACCGTTGCTTCCAATATGAAGGCATTTTTATTTAAGTAGATTTATTTTCTCTTTTGGCTTTGGTTAAGTAATTGGTAACACTTGATTTATCAGACTCAGCAGTTGATTGAGATTTGGGAATCGCTGATTGATTTGGATCGCTCTAAAGCTAGTCTTCCACAGGAGTTGACTAGGACTTGAGGATCAAATTAATTAGTCCACTTGACTTTCCTTTATTTAGTAAGGGTTAACAAAGTGGGAGCAAAATCCAATTCTCATCACACCTGATAAGGATAACTAGGATAGGATTTCCAGTTCTCATACCTTGCCAAAAGTTTTCTAATTACTAATAAATCATATTTCCCTGCAATTTCTTGAGAGATTACCCAAGGTTTAAATACTTCGGTTATAAATTTTATTGGGTTTTGTTACTTGTGACAACCAAAATTTTGTACGGAAGGATTTTCTGTTGGTTTAGAAACTATACTAGCAAGCGATTATATTTGTGAAATTCTTTACTAGCAAAAAATCCGATCATCAGAATCCTAGCCCCTTTTTTTTTCTCTCTCCCAGCCAACAGCAGCAGGAGGCCAGGAGCCATCGCCCAGTGCCCAGTTCCTAGCTCCCAGCGCCGTCATCACCGACAAACTCGTCTCCTCAGCCAGCGTCCAGCCTCATCGTCGCCGATCCTCTTCTCCTGGATCCCATCTCCTCGCGTCGCTAGGTCTCATCACCGAACGGGTGGACGGTGCTGTCGCCGCTGGGCGGAATTGACCGTGGTGGCATCAGGAATCATCGCCTGTGAAAGCTCAACCCCGCAGCCCTGTCGCCTGTGGAAGCTTGGCACCGTCGCAGGAGCTTGACGTCATCTCCTCTGTTCCAGCGCGCTCTCTGTGTTCTCCGTGCCTCCAGCACTGTCACCGTGCCTCCGTCACCGTCTTCTCATTCTTGTGATTACAGGTTCTGAAATTTCTTATTTCATATTCTAGTTACTATTGGTGTCTTCATTACAATGTTCATCACCTTTGTGATGATATATTATATCTTATCTTCTGTGACTAGGAATCATTTAGTTTGGTTAATTACTTAATTTTGTTCATGAGTTTTGTTAGCTGGATTTTGAAGTTTGTTTGCTGTGACTTTGAACCATTTTATTTGCTGTGATATTGAACATTTTTCTTTGTTAGATACTTTGGTAGTTATAATTATGCCAAGCTAGAATGATCAGAGGGAGATAATGATCAACATTCTAATTTGAGGTGAAAGTTCTCCATTTTGTATCTATGTCAAATTTGGTGACCTTGCCCAATGACTTGAAGGATCTATGAAGCCATTAGTCCTGTTTTGTTCTTTGTATTGTTCTGTGTTCTTGCTTTGAATGATTAGCTCTGCTCACTGCTGTTGTATCGTGCTGTGCTGAAAAAATTGAGACTGAAATTGTCCTCAAAGCCTGAAATTTTGATAATCCTTGTTAATCTTTAGAAAAGTTTGTTGTTGCTGCTGCATAATTTTTTATTGTGTTTTAATTGTTCGTGTTGTGGCTCTGCTCTGTTTTATTGTGTTATCCTAGTAAATGTTTGCACGAAAGGTGCAACAAAGAACAGAAAGCTTTACATATTTTGCATTTGCTTGCAGTATAATTTCAAGGATAGCTCTGTGAAATTGGTGTATGTACCCCAGTCACATCTTCGGACAATTGCTTCTCTATCTTGAAAAATAATTGTCAAAGTGGCATGTGGGACAAATCACACAGGTGCTTGTTTTTTCCATTCTTGATCTCAATTATTTAATCTTTTCTTTCATCTACTCATTATTTCTTTTTGAATGTTTAGTGGTGGTGGATAAGAATGGCTTTGTCTACTTATGAGTAATTCTTTACTTTCTTAGTTCAGTATCTTGGCTCTGTAAAATAAGTTATAACTTAAGATTATCCATTTGTGCAGCTGGGGATTTGGTGGTTATGGAAGGTTTGTGCATAATTTTCAGATTGGTTGTCAATGTTCTGTAAAATACAAAGAAATCACAACAATCAGACGATTCAATTCAAATTGGTTTTATTTATTTATTTGGCTGGTTCTGTGAATTCTGCGTGTACTGCAGGTATGCTTGACACAAATTCAATTCCCTTCCTTGTCTTGTATATATATATATATACTCAAAGATATGTCTAAGGTCTAAACAATTTTATTGCATAAATAACTTGATCTTTGCATAAAAATACTTGAGATTTCTGTATTTTAGAGTCTAAGTAGTGAGAGCGTAAAAGGAAAAGGGGATCTTCACCAGTATGAACGCTTGGATGGGGATAGAAATATAACCAGCAGACTTCTTGCAGTTAAGGTAATTGTCATATTATTAATAGTAAATTATACTTTTTTTTTTCATAAATACTATTATCACTTCTCATTAGTAACACTTATCATGTTTCATGGCAATATACTAGGACAGCAGAGAGGGAAGCAAGCTTGATTCTACCAATGCCCATAATGCAGAAGACAATTGATTATCTACTTTTTCTGCTAGATCAGCCCTATGTTGAGAGGTTTCTTAGTGCATATAAATTCTTGTGGAATAGGATGAGAGTAATTAGAATGGACTTGAGAATGCAGCACATTTTCTATCAAGGGGCTATTCTATGCTTGAATAGATGGTACTTTTTTATTTTTAACAAAAGTATAATAAAACCTGATTTTTCTCTTATTGAAGTGGAAATAATATCTTTTTTTTCTGCAAGTTCCTTATATGCTATATTGATTAAGACTCAATACAAATATATATTGTGGCTACTTACAGATACAGTAGTTTCATATTTATTTATTGGTAAAATAATTTTCTAAAGGTTCTGATGCCTTTTATCAAAATCTGCATCTGCTTGGTGATGTTTGTAAGAACAATATCTAGCGATGGTTAAAATTTTAAAACTCACGAGGCTATTGATTTTTGTGGTTTCAGATCCAATTACACATCATTGCAATGCATGAATTATATGAATACACAAAGGAGAAGGATTTTCTGTGAGCTTTGATGCTCACTTCAATATTGAACATATGAACATAACTTCGGTTGAATTGTTTTAGATGTATGAGGATCATAGAAAGAAAGGAATACTTGTGCCCACCAAAAAAGAGTTTCGAGGCTATTATGCTCTCCTTAAATTGGATAAACATCCTGGTTATAAAGTAAGTTGTCCTTGTTGTGCTCTTATCTTTAATGTTTCATTGGCAATAGAAAAACCTAAGAAAATAAGTAAGTTATCCTAGGTTGAACCTGTAGAGCTATTCCTTAATCTCGCTAAGTTGACTCTAGAGACAAGGCAGACTCCAGAAGTTCTACTTGTCTGCGATGTAGCAAGGTCTGTAATTTCAAATGGAAATTAAATTAACTACTTTTTTTTACCTTATTTAGCTTGATTATTATTAGGGGTATAGTGATTTCATTTGATTTGATTTTGACTTTAGCTTGATTATTGGGTCTTTATTGATTAATCAATCAATTAATTAATTAATTCAAGACAATTGATTTTGTTTTATTCTTGATTTTCTCTGTTCTTGCTTTAGTTTGTTGTTCTTTACTGCTATTTATTTGTTATTCTTAGCTTCTTGCTCTTGTTTGTTTGTTCTTGACTTTCTGTTCTTAATTTGTTGTTCTTCGTTGTTGCTAACTTTTTATTTGTTAATTTTTAAGTTATTGTTCTTCACTGTTGGTTACTTTTACTGTTATTTTTTTTGAATTTGTTAGTTTTTTATTTTAATTTATTGGTTCTATTATTTTTTGTTCTTGATTTTAATTTTTTTATCTTCATTGTTGTTGTGATAGCTACTATTTTTTGCGTTTAATTTATTATTATTCTATTTTTAATTTTGATTAACTGATGTGATATTATTTACCGATGTTATTTTTCTGTGATATTTTGCAGTTTGATCCCAATAGAAATGAGAATATTGGTGAAGCTGAAGGTAAAATTGGTGGACATGTTCTTTGTGCAATTGATATGCCAAGTCTTAGGTGTTGTTTGTATTTTTTATTTTATTTTTAATTTTCAATGTGCAATGAGGAACTGAGATGTGTAATGTATAATAAATTTTATAGAAGCAAGAACACATTTGTATAGTCAGATTGAAGCATCTCTAAAAAAATGAGTGAATACTTACTTTTACATTATATTATAAGTGAGTTTTTTTCTTTGTTAGTTTACTAATTAAGTCATGTTATCTCCTAGCTATAGAGTAGGCATTTGATCAATTCCAAAGGCTTGGTTATTATCAGGTTAAGCTTCAATACATAATTCTTGAAATATGGTTTGAACTTTTTTAAACATGTATAATTTTGATAAACTCATTTATTCTGTATGTGATATAATTTTTTTAGTTCAATGATTAAAATAAAAAAATGAGGTTTATTTTAGTATAGCGACATACTCACTATTGATGATGTGGCAAATTATAGACTCTGTTGCGACTGAAACATTTGTCAGATACCTATCGATTTGTTACTATTTTAAAAGAAATTTGTAATGACATTTTGTGATAGTATTGCAACTAATTGACTATATATTATTTCCTAGCAAATTAGCGACTATTTCATAACTCTACTTTATCATTTCGAATAGCTTTGGTTTAGCGACAAAATTCCTACAAATTTGATTAAGGATTTTCAAAGATTTGTTATAGATTTGCTATAAAATGTGACAGATTTGTGACCATATTAGCAGACAACTTACGACGAGTTAGGTTCGGAAAAATTCCTCGCTAATTAGCGTCAACTAATATTTCTATTTTGTCTACGAAGTTAGCTTGCATTTAGCGATGAGTCTGCTATAGTAGAGTTTGTCGCTAATTAGCGACTACCGTTTAGTCCATTTCTTCTATGGAATTAACTTTTACTTTAGTGACTAATTTGCGATTATCTAATCGGCAGCTAAAAAACTTTTCGATGAATTAGCGACTGTTGTGTTTACCTCACTGATCTGCGACTTGTAATTAGCAAGGAAAGCATTAGTTGCTAGGCGGTAGCTAATCTGTCACAAATCATATTTTGCATCATATTAGCGAGGAAAGCTCTCTCTCTCTCTCTCTCTCTCTCTCTCTCTCTCTCTCTCTCTCTTTCTCTCTCTCTCTCCCCTTGCATCCAGCTACTTCTCCTTTCAAGCATTGTCATTGTCTCCTCAGGCATCCTACTTTCCAACCATCCTCTTCACTGTTGCAACTTCTTTGCCTCAGTTCTAAACATTCTCTGATCCTTTGTTTTTTTTTTTTTTGGAAAGAATATTTTTGGTTTCACTCTTATTCTTTTATTGTTGTTGATTTTTTTATAAAGTTATTGTTGTGTTCATTGAGACTTTAGACTTTTAGTAGTTAATTAGTTATTATTACCTATTATTTGATTTAGTAATTTTTTTTAAATAAAATAAGAACTTATTTAACTCCAATAAAAAATTTAAACTTTTTTTATTTTTTAGAATTTTATTTTTTGGGAATTTAAATAAGTTCATCTAAGTCCAACGCAAACTTTAGCATCTTGGTCGAAGTCCGCCTAACATAAAATGTGAAGTTTGTCCACCTATATATAACGTGGTGGTTCTCCCTCCTCGTTGCACTTTTACTTTTCATTTATTTCTCTCCTCATTTCTTCTTTCCTGATATTTCTTTATTATTTTACCTCCAGATAATTTTTTTCTTGTCTTCTTTTTAGGTTAATTTGTTGTTATATTTTTTTTTATAATTTTAGTATATTTAATTAGGTAGAATAGATGTTATGTAAAAATAGTTGTTATAGAAATAATTATGTAGATAATGATTATGCAATTAGTTTAGAGGACTACATAGTTTAGATAATGTTACATTTAACTTAGGTCATGTTATATTAGACAATATTAGAGGACTATATAATTAGGGTAGAGGACTATTAGATGTTACTTTATTTACAGAGTATTTAGATTAATATTTCATTCAAATTAGTTAGGTAGAGTTAATTTTTTTATATTATTTTATTTAATATTTTTGGTTTATGTTTAATATGTTATGATAGTTTTATCCTATTTTGTGTTAAAATTTGTTAGATTAATTTGTTAAATTAGTTGACTTTAATTTTTGTCATGATTAATAAAAAATTAGTTCATTTTAAATGATCTTATATGTTTGTTCAATTTTATTTTTAATTTAATTTATTTTAGTGTAGTTTGATGGTGCAGAACTTGTTAAGCTACAAGGATACCTTGTATAAATTTGATCGGGTTGACCATATTGTTGGTAGACTTCCGCAGTTGGTATAACATTTAACTTATGTATTTTGTGTTTATCTTATATTTTATTAGATGCAGCCTCAATTTTATATAAATATGACTTTTTTGGTTAGGGTGCTCGAGTGTTGCGAATGAGAAGGAATTTACTAGCACGGTCGAACATGGAGATCGGGATAAATCTCAGATGTGCTATATTTGAGCACATGGCCCATATGATTGAGTGGGACCATGACTGGGCATTGATTTTTGTTTTGATCAAAAGATGGTACCTTAAGTCCCATACTTTTCACTTGTTCTATGGGGATGACCATCACCCTGCAAGATGTGCCATATCAGCTGGAGTTGAATATTGATGGATATCTTGTGATCAACTGTAGCATAGGTTGTTAGTGAGTTATCAGGATCCATTCCTGGAGACTATCTCATAATCATACCACCTCACCCAACACAGTCATCAGACATCGGGCCGAGTAATCAAAGGCAGGCGTTAGAAGTAAGTCTTAGACAGTTGCAGATTCTGTTTGATCCTCTATTTAGCCAGATTGATTTTGATCAGTCACAACTTTATTGCCCCAATCTCCAGACGCAGGACTTTGACATGATGCCTGGAAGTTGGCCATAATGGATTCTTACTTTCCTTGACTCTGATGTCATGGTCTTTCTGGGAGATATGTCCGGGGGAATCCAGACACAGTTGTTTAGGCAGATGCATAGTTCTCCACCACCTTCATCCTATGTTCAACGACACATGGAGGATCCATCTACCTTATCATCCTCTACATCACATTGGACGCTTAGAGGCGAGATGATGACATTCGTTGATAGTGCACCCACTGATTCACCACCAGTAGATCCACCTCTTGGAAGAGGACAGAGGGACATCCATCCTCCTCTCTGTGGGACTGGTGGCTATTTTGAGGCACTACCTCCTAGGCGACGAGCTAGCCCACGTGGTGTCCACCGTGGACGTGGACGTGGATAGTAGTATATGATGTTAGTTTTTTGTTTCAAATGTTTATAATTGTATAATCATGTGAGATTTTTATGTTAGTTTATTATTGTATGGTTATTAACACTTTTATATGGTTAATATTGAATGATCTTGTTAGGATTTTATTTGTTTGATATTGTATGTTCATGAACACTTATATGTAATATTTCAAAAAGTTAAATATAACACAATGGGTTTTCTTAACACACTAAGTTGAAACACAACTTGTAAAACTCATACATGGTTCTTACTAGCATAAGTAATACAAGTTGTGATAGGTGGTTTTTTACTAGTAATATAAATAATAACTATATCTAATGCCCCCCGATGTGGACACACCCCCATGAAGTGCAGTACATCTCCTCCGTGTGTGACTTACCTGACGACACATTTCACACCTCTTTTCGGTAATCTTCTCTACACCATCCATGTTGTTACGAATTCTAGTAAAAATAGGATAACCTTTCTTAACTCACATTAGCCAAGGATTAGGCCGAATACGGGCCCACCATATGTTGGCTAGTCATCCTCGTGACCAATCGGTCTGAACTCTGTTCTGTAAACTCTAAATATAGTGTCCATGCGATACACGGGGTACACATAAGCCTTCTAATCAAGTCTTGCATATGAGCAGACTTCTAGAACATGACGGTGGGGAATGTGAAGAGCCTTGAAGTATCCACAGTCGTACTTACCTTCATCGAGCAATACTTGGTAATTATGCTACCTGGACTCTTGTATTGCTGCTAATTCCTTAATAATCAAGGTTGATCTTGAACAATCAAATTAGTAAACATTCATGGTATTCACGTACTTCGAGTTGAACTCAATAGCCTTCATTAGTGTGCGTTAAAATTCAACACCCACTTGAAGTTCTGCTTGAGTCTCTAAACCCTTCCTCGCAAAAAGCTCATCCAAGCAGATGTAATAAGTTGACTTGACAAGAGCGCTTATTGGCAGATTGTGAGTAGCCTTCATGACAGCATTGATGCATTTAGAGATGTTTCTCATCATATCCCCAAACCTACAATCCTCATCTGCATGCTAAATCCATTATGAATGTGGCATTTCTTCTAGCCAGTTCGTTCTTGCCACAATCTCCCCCATCAAACAACCAAAGTAATGAGCAGACTTCATACGTGTCTTCAAATATGCTATATTAACAAGTACCTTCAAGTTTTTATTCTTGAAGTGCGTCATAAAATTGGCCGCAATATGTCTTGCACAAAAGGATTGGAAGGCATGCGGCAATTTCCAACCACTCCTATCAACATTCAACATAGCATCAATTGACTTGTGCTTAATCAAAATCACTGATAGGCCTAGATGAGGTGTGACATGATGCCTCAGATAAGATAGAAAAAATGACCAAGCCTCCTTCATCTATCCCTTGACCATAGCAAACGCAATAGGCAATATGTTTGAATTGTCATCTTAGGCAATAGCCATAAGTAGAGGGCCTCCATATTTATCATACAATTGAGTGCCATCAATGGAAATAAGTGATTTGTAATGCTTGAAAGCCTCTAAACCATAAGAGAATGTTTAGAACACCCAATGAAACATGAAACTATTGACATCACCATGCTAAGGCAGTGTTACAAGTTACACCCAGGTACCTAAATGACTGTAGTTGTTAGAACGTATTAATATTTAATTAAGCATACATAACTAAAGGCAATGTATTGAATCTTACCCGGTAAGTATATCTGCATTGCAAATAACCACCTAGGAAGCTCGTTCTATGATTCCTTCCAATCTCTATATATCCTAGCAATGACTCTCTGCGTTGCAAGTCAAACCTTTCTATATAATGCTTTGTAATCAAAGTGATTCTCAACAAATCCTTGCAAAACTCTTATGCTAATCATTGGGTCTGCTTTGACCATTGTGAATATGTATTAAGCTATCACCTTTGAGTCCAACCTTCCATGGTCTTGGCCTATTGATGTTTGCATGCAAGTATGAGGACCATTTGATGGTAATCAGTGGCTAAGAGAAGGAAAGGAGGGGGGTTGAATCGTAGCCTCTTTTTGCTGAATATTAATTTCTATTTTTTCAAAGAAACTTCAGGAGATATTTCTTCTTTTTTCTCATAACAGGTCAAGAGACATTTTTCTTTTTGTCTCTTAACGGGTTAGGAGATATTTTTCATTTTTGTCTCCAATGTAACAGAAACAGAATAGGAGTAGAAAAGAAAGAGAGAATCACACCCAGATGTATCCTGGTTCAGCTGCTAAGTGCAATGCAGCCTACATCCAGTCTCAATCACAACAGTGACAGAATTTCACTATAATCATCAGATTACATACACCAATACTTCCCTAGGATCTATCCAATCCTATGTGGGACAAATCCAGATTCTATCCCCAAATCTGAACATGACTTGGACTCCTACCAAGCTTTCACCCGCAAAGTGCTAACCCAACTTGCAAGAAAATCCCCACAGGATCATGAAACACAACATACAGATGTACAAAGAAACTCTGAGACATATATGGCTTTTTCTTTAATTTTTCTCACTGCTTTTTTCCTCTCACTAGCTTCTTCTTACAAACCTCACCATGTTTGCCTTTTATCATGAGACTCAGACAGACAAAACTAAAGAAAAGAAAACAAAATAAAACTCATTGAAGGAGAAAAACTCTGTTAGCTTCGGGTAGCTTTGAGAACTCTGTGCTTTCTCTCCTTGTCTCAACCCTTGGCCGTTCACCCTTATTATAAAAGCAAAAGCTTCCTAGGTTAAAATCGATTCAACCAAGCCAGCAACATCTTCTCCAACAAATAACAGCGGTTCGGACAGAGAGAAGAGAGAGGGAAAACCGAAACAAAATGAACATGCATGTACCTCTCTCAACCCTTCTCATCAAGTTCCTTCACTCTGAGCCCTTGATCTTGACTTTGGCTCCAAGAAAGAACTCTGACCCTTGATGAACCTCTGATCCTTGACAGCTCCTTCCTTTCTATATTTGCTTCTTCCTCTTCGTAGCTCCAGTAGCTACCTTCTTTCTTGAATAACAAAAATGGAAATGAGCTTTAGCCACTGAGATCTTCTTCTCTGATCGAGACGGATCTTTACTATTCTTGGCATGGAAGATCTTGAAACTCTTCTTGAAATCTCACCTTCAATGGCAAAAATCTAGCTACATCATGCTTCAGATCTTCCTTTTTCTAAGGCCATAATCATCCTAGCCTTTTCTTCTTCCAAAGCCTTACTGTCACTTTCTCTGATAACTTGTATTTTCTTCTTTTCTATTTGAAGTGACCGAATGGAAGGAGAGAGAAGAGAGAGAAGAAACAAAATATTCAATGCGCAATTAAATGAAATTGAATTGTGAATTTCGATTACATATGTGAGCATTTAATCAAATTGGAATTTGAGTTTCAGTAACCAATGCATGTATTTAATTTAATTAAAATTTGAATTCCACCATCAAAAGGAAGTGGGTAACCGAACCGCTTCCCTTTCAATTCAGACCAGGGTTTTGGTGGATCATAAAGAATTGTGTTGGGCTATGCCCATGTTTCTTGGCCCACTTTGTTTAACCATTTGATTCAAAATGGATTTGCACAAGGCTGGTTGTTATTGATCCAATTTGGGCTTGATTAAATTCTGGTCCAATGCAAAATCTGCACATTAAACAAAATTCATCAACCAAACATTTTGAAACAAATAATAATTTTATAATTTTCTAATTAATATATTAATAATATTTGATCATCATAATAATTCAAGTTTTTCAAACTCAACACCGTTGTATCTCCTCAACTCCCATTTTTCCTACTTTCGGCAATAAAAAATGTGCATGCTCCATTGACACCCTACACAAACTGAGTGCACTGTACAAAATACTTCAATTGGTCACTCTCTAGTATCTTGTACTCCACATCCCTCCTAATGATATACATCTTAACTACCATAATAACTTCCTCCTTGTTTTCAATATGTTGCCCAATCTCAAACTCATTGGTAGGATCATCCTCAGGGCCTCCCTGACCAAACAAAAATCTTGATCCATTGCCTCGAGATTCAATGTGAAAAATTGATCAAGATGATCGTAAAATTGGAAAATAACAGTCCGTGTCAGTGCGAGTTGTATACTTGTGAAGTAGTTAATCTCTTCCTCCTCTTCATCAAGAATGTCCATGGATTCAACCTCTACATCTTCACCATCATCAAGATTACCTTATTAGGGATTTGTCATTGGGTCTCTAATCGCAAAACCCTCATGGCTTTCAAAATTTTTTTACAACATCCCATCATTAGAATCCTCAGTATTTGATCCTTCTTGACTACCCTCAGGTGGTATATTTAGGTCAACCATCAACTTTCTAATATTTGTTCTATCTACCCACTTGAGGGAGTATCATCACCAATATCTGTAGAAGTCCCTCCACACAAGTCGACCAGAAAAATAAATAACTCCAAGAGAAGTATATTTGTCTAACGATTGTACCCATCCTTTATTAGGCGTATATCCTCGTCATCACGTAATTGATACCTAAGTTATACAAAACCTTATTAGAATTGATAATAACATAATAAAATTATAATAAAATGTGTCATCTATGATCCATAAAATAAAAAATAATTAAATAAATGCTATGAATAATAAGATTATATTTTTTGTAAAATAAAGTGTCATTTACTTTTGTTGGTTATCTATAATAGATTTTTTTCACTCCTTTTATGTGTTGTTAACCAATGGCGCATGCGCTATAAAATCCTTCAACGTCATTAGACATCTCACTTCAGCTGGCATGTATGTAAAGTTTGATTGAGAAGAACTAAATACAATAGATCCATTTTGATCACATACTATTTCTCCATCATAATGAATAGAAACAATGGTATTCGAGACATTTTACAAAATAAAGAGATGAAAAAAAGATTAGAATGAGAGATTGTTTTTACTAAGTAGCTTCTCACTCGATGGTATATATATAAGGTTGGGAAAAAGTTCGCCTAAGACGTATGCGAGCTATATACAATTTCTAGTAGTTCACCTAGGGTTTCGAAAAACTTTGTTAAATTTGATGAAGTTCGCCTAAGGTTTAGGCGTACTTCTTCAAAATTTTCAAAAAACTAAAAAAATAAAAAAATAAAGATGATTTAATTTGTTATAGAAATTAAAGATTTTTTTATTTTATTAAAGAGAAAAATATTGAATTTGGCTTATTGTTATTACTATTTAAATTCACTAAATTATAACAGTTGGTGTTATAATTTAAAAGTTATTAATTTATTAACCAAGAAAAATAATATGTATCATCATTTAGTCGAAACATAGCGACATTCATCTTATTTTTTATATATTATTTTTTTTAGTTTCTCACAATATTTTTTAATCCGGTAGGTAAAAAATTAATTCATCGTAAATTTGAGCTTTATTTAAGAGTTTGTCGTTGATCAATAAATTATTATATGTAAAAGGTGAAACTTAAATTTCTGGTACTTTTTAAATAGACTAATAAACTAGAAAAAATAACCATTTGTACCCATAAACTTTACGAATGTTGACAAAAGTACCCATAAACTAAGAAAACTAACATTATCCCCATGAAAGATGAGTTTCGTGTGACAAAAGTACCAAAACCCTAATTTTTTGTTGACTTTTTAATGAAATTCCCAAATTACTCCCACCCTTTATCTTCAACCTCAACTCCACCACTAAAATAACAGGGGCGAACCCAAATGCAATGGCGAAGGTGCTGGAGCCCTCCACCTCCACCTCCACCGCAGACAATGAGGAAGGATGCCACTCCCTTGCAATTTCATCTAATTCTTGGTCAAAAATCTGGGGTGGCAGAAGTATCAGTTTGGTTTGTTTCCTTACTGTTTTTCAGATCATTTAACTTATTAGCATGTAGAATAATAGATGAGGCATCTTGCCTGTGTGAAATTTTATTTTTTGTAATGTCTTGCTTTCTTAACCGTGCCTCAACATCAATCCTTCTTTTACTCTCAAGTTCTTCTATGGTAGTCGGGAATTGGGACTGTTCCATGAGTCTGCTTTCATCAGCAATGTAAAAAAAAAAAACCCAGGAGGAGGCCTTTTCTCAAAAGAGATTTCTGCGTTATAGTCAATTCTTTTCCTTTTTCTCCTTTGTTGCCTGACGTCAATTCCTGCAGCCTTCAGTTCTCTTTTCTTCTATAAAGAAGCAAGTCTTCTAGCTTCCTCAACCTGCTTCTCCCTCGCTTTTCTTTTTGCCATCTTTCCTTTAGTGTTGGCTTACTGGGCTCGTGCTTCGAAAAGCATCTCCTTTTTATCTTTGTCCATATCAACAGGATCTGGACGTGCGGGTTTTGACTCTGGATTTGGATCAATCACCCCAGGTCACAACTTTCGACGATCGCCAGGTTCATCCTTTACATAGGTTGCGTCAAGAAGCTTTCTCGTTCATGAGATGGAGAGAATCGATTTGAAGGGAGTGGCGATGTTCCTCGTCGTTTGCGGTGGAGGTAGAGGCGGAGGGCTCCGGCACTGTCGACATTTCATTTAGGTTCGTCCCTGTTATTTTGGTGGTGGAGTTGAGTTTGATGATAAATGGGTGAAGATAATTTGGAAATTTTATTTAAAAGTTAACAAAAAATTTGAGTTTGGGTATTTTTGTCACACGAAATTCACTTGAATAAGTACAACCAAGGAATTTCTCACAGACTGAAGCCCCAAGAATTCAATCACTCTTTCAAGAACTAGAATTTTTTCTGGTTTTGATAAGTCAGCTGATAACCTTTAACATTAACAAAAAAATTCACTTGAATAAGTACATTTCTAGCACTCAAAAGTAACAACATAGTTCAGTTAGAATGTGCATCAATATAATGTACCTGCATTGTGCACTAAACCAGAGATTTTCTTCCACTGTCAAGTTTCCATGAACTACATCATCTTGTGTCAAAAAGCCAATAATTTTCTTGAAGGAGTGGATTGATTCATTCCTTCCATTTATAAGAATCGAACCGCTCGCAAAGCATCCAAAGGCCTTTCCATTAGATAATGTTTGGCTGTTATCTCAAAATAAAAAACAAACACTTAAACACTTCAATTTTAGCTTGATCTGCCAGATTCATTAGGATCAAGCAAGAAAACATAGAAAAAGTAATAACACAGAGAGAGAATCACATGCTTCTGAATATTCAAACCAAAATCGAAAAAATAAACGGAGAAGACCTACCGGCAGCGACGATTTTGTGCGTCTACGTGCAAGAACGGTGGCAGTGCAAGTGGCAGAGGTGTGGTGTTGCGACAGGAGCATCAACGGTTGCTGGAAGACCTTGGCGACGTAGATCTAAGACGAACAATGATGACAGAGATGCAGATCTGAGGTAGATCGGATGGAAATGAGTCCAAGGATTAGGATGATGGACGGCGGCTATCGGCAACGGTTACGTGGTGGTGATGGTGGTCGGCGATGACAATGGTTACACGAGTTAACCCAGGCAATGGTTACGCGAGTTAACTGATAGATGGGATTTGTACCGGTTCGGATTTTTCCACTTAAGATAGCTTCCGTTGCAAGTATGGACCAAACCGACAATTAAATTCCACCATCAAAGTTTAATTTAGAATAAAAATAACCGAGAGTAATTAAACCTCCGGTCGTTCTCCCTAGGAACTAGTGACAACAAGTGCATAAAATTGGTTGTAAAATCAAGAGGGTTTTCAGTGATGAAGCAAGCAATTAAGAAATAAAAGAACACTTAAAATTACAATTAATAAACTAATAAAGGAATAAAAGAACTATGTATGTAATATGGACAAGTAATGCTTTAAAATGATGAAAATGTGGCTCAAAACATAAATGGAACATTGGCTTGGGATGAGTTATGGAATTCCTTCCTTGCCATAACCACAACTGTGATAATTATGATGGATTAATCTCACTTAGTCAACCCTTAACATCGAAGAATAAGTCAAGTGAGCATAATCGTTATGAATCCACAAATCCTAGCTAACTTACTAATTACCTTAGTAAAAAGCTATTGCTAGGGGAAACAATAACAACTAACAACCCAAGAATTATCATTAAATATCGGACATTATGACTCTAGTAATCTATATACTCATTTTCCCAAGTCAAGGGGTGGAAATTTACCCCATAATCAAAATTGGCATTTCATCAAACACATGGTAGCCATATTCACAAAACATGGCAAAATTATAAAAATACTCAAAACTATGAACAACTGATGAACAAAATCAACAAAGGCAACTCAATAAACATATAAAAACCATCAAATATCAAATTCATTAACCAAAACTCAAAATTACAAAATCATATATGTATTGACAGTGACTTAAAATAGAAGAAAATTTAGAACAAATAGTATAATAAAAGAGAAAATTAAGAAATACTTACAATGGAAATAGCTAGAATCCAAGATCAAAATTGGGAATTGTAAACTTGAAATATAAATCCTAATTACCTAAGGAAAATTGAGAGAAAAACTAACCTAAAACTACCTAAAACTACTCCTAAGTGTGTTGTATAATGTATGGTGTGATATGGTATCATGTGTGGTTGCTTGCCCCTCCTTATAAGCTTCAAAGCCATCAGAAATGGGCCAAAGAGCCCTCAAAATCGCGAGCCACGTGACTTTTTAATGAAGTCACGTGCTGGTACTTGTGCGTATGCACACATAGCTGTGTGCTTCTCCTTTGTTTTTTTTCATGTTTTCTCTCAATTGCATGCTTCTCTTCCACTCTTATCAAGCCATTCCAACCTCTTACACCTGAAATCACTCATCAAAATCATCAAGGCATCGAATGGAATAAAAATGGAATAAAATTGATTAAATTAAGCACAAAATAGCATGTTTTCATAATTAGACATAATTTAGGGAGAAAACACAAAAGCATGCTATTTAGGTGAATAAATGTGAGTTTATATGATGAAATCCACTCAAATCAAACCAAAATTTATCGTCAAATATGGATTCATCATTAACCCAACCCGGTAGCAAAATCAATCCTTCATTGATGAAGAAAAGAGAGAGCGAGAAAGCCAAGAGAAACAAGGGATGGAGAGGGTTTGGGGAAGCTCGCAGGTGAAAGAGGAAGCCAACGCTTTGTGGGAGAGTGAAATTTTCTTTTCTTTCTCTGTACGTGTTTTCAATTTGATTTATGGATGAGAAAAAAAAAGTGGGAATAAGAGTTTAGCGGCAATTATTGGTAATGGCCACTATGATAAATTAGAAAAATTAAATTAAAAGTAAAAAAAAAGATAATAGTTTTCTGGAAATAGTAATAATGGTCACTAAAACATACAATAATAATGACAAATATATAATTGTCACAAAAATATAACTTAAATTAAGAAATTAATGTCCATTATATTATTGCCACTAAAAGTTTGTCATTAAAACATCATTTTCTTGTAGTGCACGTTGGTGCCAATTTATGAACTCTTCTAATTCTGTGACAATTTTTTGACAGAATTTCATGTACATTGTTCTGGAATTTTTGAAAGATCTAGATGATTTTTCAGATCGAGACTTTTAATGATGAGAATTGCAAGATATTTTTAGGTAGAATAATTTTTTTCATTAAGTTTTTTAGCAAAATAGGAGAATGTTTTCTCTATCGAATTCGAAACATAATCTCCATTGTGAGGGTGAAACAGGAATAATGGCTCTACATACTATAAAAGAACTAAAGAGAAACCAGATTAGGAGTACCACATATCAAAATTTGAAACTGTGATGAGAGAAAGAATAGAGAATTTGAGAGTAGGAGAAGGTAACTTGTGAATGAAGAAATAATAATACAATACTGTGAGTAATATTCAATACATCAGTGTTGATTACAATGAGTTGCATCTACTATTTATAACCATTGCCTAACTAATTCTTCATATCAAGAAATACCAAGTAAGAACATTGTCTCTAACTAACTCTACAATGAATAACTAATTAGCTAGTTACTGATAGTATTAGATCTATTTAACTGATCCTGCTCTTCTCCCTTAATAATTTAAATACTAACATTGAGTATGGTACTTTCGCCACCATGTTATAAAGGGCATTTTTTATGTGTTCTAATAATTTACGTGCGTATATAAAAATGTAATTTTTAATTAGTTAATATGAGTTCAATTTTTATTATTAAATTTTTTTACTTTTATTTTTTAAAAATGTTAAGATTTAAGATTTCTAGAATTTAAGAAAAAGAATATATATATATATATATATATATATATAGGAAGCATTTTTTAATTCCTTAGTTGAACAAAATATATATAGGAGCATTTATGAATAATAATAAAATGATGAGCAGCAGAATATTATATATGACTTCTTTTTCGGTACTACTAGAGTATTATGGCTTTTGATCTTATGGCTGAAATCATCACCGCATAAATATAAAATTTTTGGGTTGTTTTAGATCTGAATCTCATTAGAGGTAGACAGAGTCAATATCTAATTAAAAGAGTAATAAAGTGAGATAAAGTTGGCTATTATTATTGCAAATTGGGATTACAAAACAGTTTTTTATTCCGCATGCTCTCCTTAGATATCCTTTATTGTTATTAGAACAGGTGTCTATTAATATATTTTATTTATTAAATATGTCTTAAAAATGAGAAAACATTTCGGATATCCCAAAGAAAAAACAAAGAAAACTAGCTAGAGAACTTGATAACCTATAGTATTAAAGTTTAAAAATATTATATATAAACAAAATTAATCACTAAATTAATCATATTATATATATATATATATATATATATATATATATATATACATATATATATGATGAATTTATCTAATTTCTTTAAAATTAAAGGATAAATTATTCCTTATGACATGTCTTTTAATTTTATTATTAAATAAAATAAAATAAATTAACTTATCATAGTTAATTTTAACTTTTAATCTAACCTAAATTTTGTTAATTTAATTAATTTATCATGATGTAACTTTTTTTTTGCGAATTAAAAAAATTGTAAAAAAAATTTAATTTTATAATTTTTTATTTTTTTAAAATTATACATTTATTAATCAATTTCAATAACAAAATATAAAAAATCTCGAAAGACAAAGAATACAGAAAAAAAATTCAAGAGGCATAAAAAATTTAAAATTTTCAAAATTTTTTCTCTTTTGCATTCTTAAATTTTTTTAAAAAAATAATAAAATATAAAATAAAACTTCTTTAATGATTTTTAACTATGGTATAATTTTTCTTAATCTAACTTAAATTTTGTTAACCTAATCAACTAACTATGGTATAATTTTTTTACAAATTATAAAAATGATTAGAGAAGTTCTATTTTATAGTTTATGATTTTTTCAAAAAATTTAAGAAAGCAAGAGAGAAAATTTTGAAAATTTTAATTTTTTTGTGCTTCTTGAATTATTTATTTATTTATTCTTTGTCTTTTGAGATTTTTTTATTTTGCGATTGAAATTGATTAATAAATGTATAATTTGATAAAAAATAAAAAATTATAAAATTAATTTTTTTAATAATTTTTATAATTTGCAAAAAAAATTACATTATGATTAATTAATTAAATTAACAAAATTTAGATTAAATTAAAGTTAAAATTAATCATAATAAGTTAATTAATTTTATTTTAATTAATAATAAAAAGATATGTCAAAAAAAGTAATTTACTCTCTAATTTAAAAAAAGTTAACTAGTATTCACCTATATATATATATATATATATATATATATATATATATATATATATAACATAATTAACTGAAGTTATAGTAAATTATAAATAGTATTTCCCTCTCTCCAATAATTTAATTATACCCGACTACAATTTAACTTTAGATGGGATTATTTGTGTACAAATGGTGCAGTAGCATGCATAATCTATACGCTTTTAAAATAACACTAAATCATCACAAGTTATGGTGCTCAAATGTATAAAGATGTGTAACTAAATAAAGCTGATTAATTGATTAATTCTTTAAATATAAAAAGTTGAGTTAATTAAGGATATAATAATATATAAGGGCATGAAAGAGATTTCAATAGTATAGTGAAATCTAGTTAGCAATCCATTTAAATTGTTCCATGTTAAGGTTAAGAAAATATACAAGTTTTTTATCATTAAATTTACGATCTCAATGGAAGATAACGGGTATATCGGCAAAACTCATAAAACTACTAAACTCTCAAAACTACTAAATATATAATGGCATTAAAAACCGACATTAAAAATAGTAAATGTCTAAGTTAAATAGGTCTAATTGACAAATAAGATATAATTTATTACAATAATTATACTAAGAACACTGTTAATTTAAGCATTAGAATATTTTTGCTGGTTATTCTCTTAGTCTAGTGTTAGCATCATTAAAAATTAGGGACTCAGAATTTCGTAAGTTTGTATTCTCAGCAAAGATACAAACATTTGGTCCCATTTGTGTGGACACGTTATTTATCACATTCTCTTCATTTTAAATTCTATCTTAAGATGAATTTATCATCACACGTATTTACAAGATGAACAAAAAAAAAAAAAACAAAAAATGCATGATCGTAAAAATAAGTATTAAAGAACATAATACAAAAGTTCCACAAAAATAATAAAAAAGATTTATAAATTTAAATTTGTGACCATATTACTGTACGCTTCAAATGCTTATAATTGCTAAACAAGTTAAATGGTCAATGATTTGGAGACTTAGTAACAACATAAAAGTTGTGAAGCAAGAAATCGATTTTTTTTTGGTAAATTTACCACAAAAAAATACAACTTGACATCTAGAGATTGAAGTTTATAAAGCCGCCGCAAAACAAAAACTCGTTCTCATGTTAAAAATCCTAATTAAGATCTTTAAAGCCAAGCCACATTCATACTTATTAGACATGTAAAGGTATGATTTATTTTATTTAAATTTTTTATAAAATATTTTAGAGTATATTATTATTTAAAAAATAATAATATGAAAATTTCTGGTAGAAATAAAAAAAATAATCCCTGAATAATTGTTTATTGAAAAAAATTCACGAGTCAACTAATTTAAATTAAAAAACTCCATCATTCAATTGTCTAAACAATTGCTTTAGATCGGAAAAAAATTCATTTAGACAGATTGCACTTAAATAAAAAAATTAATCAAATAGTTATTTTAAAATAAATATTTTTTTATTTTAAACTCAACATTTTCATGATTGAGTTACTATTTCATGCATAATAAGTAATTTAATTATTATTAATTTTGATAGCTTAAATTTATTTTGATATATTTTCATCGGAATCTCAAAAACTTGGATGCTCGAGCCTACAAACTACGAGTTAGAGGTACTCAGCCACCACAGAAAGTCCATGAAACTAAATAAAAAAATCAAAAATTCATTTCAACATTTAAGGAATAAAAACGTCGACTCTTGATTCTAAAATCACAATATACAAACTTTGATTAAAATATCTAACTCCCAAACTTATAAATTGAGGTGGTAAGATTAATAGAAGTTATAGTTAGAGTTCGGACTTTATAAGAAAAGTAAGCAAAATAAAAAGCTCCACATTAAAGGATGAGACGCTTGAGTTGAGATCTGAAACTTGAAAAATCAATTTTGAAAGAAAGCCATACCGAGTTTGGGGTTTGTTCTGGAATACTTCTATAAATTCAATACTAAGAACCGAATGAATTCAAGAGTAGAAGAAATTCCAAGGAACCAGTTTGATGATTAAGTGTCTCTCGAATTCCAAAGAATGCGTTACAAAGAAAATACTAACTCCGCACAACTCATTTTAATGCTTAATAGCTCAATTGGGTAAAGTAATAAATTGGTCCCCTACGTTTGGGCTTAATCCTATTTTGGTCCCTAGGGTTTAAAGTGTCCTATTTACATCCAAAAAAGTTTGAATCGGACTCAATGTAGTCTCGCCATGAAGTGAGGGTGAAATATTTAACGGAGTATCCTACGTGGCCATTTAAAGGGTTTGTGGTTAACTAAACGCGTAAGTATTCCCGCGTTGAGTCTAGGACACATACACCCATACTGACAATTCTTCTTCTTCTTCTTGTCAAGCACGAAATAAAAAAAAGAACCAAAATGGCTATCGATCCTCGTTTATCGTTCACGATTCGAAGGTTAAAAAGTGACATTGAGAGTTGCTAGTCCTCGGAATCCACATGTGCAGTCAGTTTGAAACCCTTCAACGCTTGAAGAACGACTTTTTAGATATTCATCAATAAAATTTTCACTACCCATTTGGTTCTCATGTTAATGCATGATGCTATGTGATGCTGTAGTGTGTATGATTGCATTTTTTAAAGTTGAATATTTGTTTCTTTTTTTGTTTTGGAGTTTTTATCATTTGGGATTTTTTTATTTTTCCGTAGTGTGTGAGTTTATGCGTTTTTGTAGTTGTTCATGAATGTGAGAGTTTTATTGAGTATTTTATGCTTATCCGACAGGATGTTGAGAGAATGAGTTATTTTAGTATCAAGATACACCATGGTGGGAGGTTTGGGTTTGATGGTGAACCTTTGCACTACATGGGTGGTGAGACTTCCTTAGTGGATTATTGTGATGAAGATAGGTAGAGTAGGTTTGAGATTGCTGAGATAGTAGTCCAACAAGGCTATCTAGTAGAGAACATTGCTATGATGTGGTACAAGTGTCCAAAAGAAGAAACAGAAGAAGGACTGTGGATGCTTCGGACAGACATGGATGCAATAGAGATGGCCAAAATTGGACTGAGAAATGATGTGTGAGTTTCATTGGTATTTTTTCTATGTGATTTATATAGTTTTTCTGTTGATTTGTTAATGGATTTTAGTAGATTAGCCCCCAATGGACACTACTTTGAATTGTGTAGCATTTGACTGATTTCAGGTGGTTTTCCGGTGAAGAATTGGTGAAATAGGGCATAAAGAAGCAAATGAAGACCATGCATATGCATCACCCATGTGTATACATCATCGGAGCAAAAGGGAGATCGTGCGTACATATGCTTTGCGCATACGCATGACTAGAAGAGCCCAATTGGACCATTCGTCTCGGGAAGGTTGGCGTTAAATGCCACGACTCGGCGTTTAGTGCCCAGGGCTACATAACTTATTGTTGGACTCAGGAGACCTAGCGCTAAACACCCAACTTCCCGCGTTTAGCGCCCAAGCCTATTCTGCACGAGTAAAGCTCGTAACCTGGGTGGCGCCAAATGCCCCGAGCACGTACCAAGGAGATGGGGACCACATTTATAACTAATCAACAAGGCCTTTGGATGATTTAATTTTGTAAATCACAAGACTATTAGAAAAGATCCTTTAGGGTTTTATTTAAGTTTTAAATCTATTTTAATTAGGACTATAAATAGGATTTAGATGAGCCCACGCAGGGACTTCTCTTCTCCTAATTTTTTATTCTAGACGTTCATAATTTTCTCTGCTAGGATTTTCTACACCATGAGTAACTAAACCTCCATAGTTACAGCTAGAAGCTCTGTTTTGTTAAATGGATGAATAATTAATTACTTTTCTACTCTTGATTTATACCTTGATTATTGTTTAAGGATTAGTTTCATTCTTCATCTTAGAAATTAGTGATTATTGGGAAATAACGCTAAAATTCTACTTGAATTCTATTTGAGTCTTGGAAAAGTTATATCATTAGAATTACAGCTCGAAATCAACTCCTGACAATTTATAATTATCTAGACTTAGTGTGGTACGTGACATAATTTGGGATTCTTAGGGTTGTATGGCATGTAAACTGGAATTTGAACTTAAACCTCTAATACAATTGAGTGATAAAGGAATTGAGGAGATTGGATTGCCTAAGAATAGGAATTTAATCAATTGGGATTTGATATGACCATAATCATTGTATGATCAAGGTAGTTAACAATTGTTATTAATCCAGACATTTAAATATCTCCAAAACCTTAACTCCATTCTCATACCGTTTTTTCAACTGTCTGTTGTTAGTTTCCTTATTTCATTGCTTTTTATGCCATTCGAACATCACCCCTTTATTTCAACTTGTCTAACTAGATTAGCTAATCAACCATTACTTGCTTAGTCCGTTATTCCTTGTGGGATCAATACTCACTCATTGTGAGTTATTACTTGGTACGATCCGGTGCACTTGCCGGTAAATTGTGATATTCAAAAATTCGCACCAAATTTTTAGCGCCGTTGCTGGAGAATAATTGTGACTAACAACTACCAGTTGATTAGTTGTCTAGATTAGATTTTTTTTAGTTATTTCAATTTTTGTCTAGTTGCTATTTTATTTTATTTTATTTTATTTCTATCTAATTTTGTTTCACTTTTATTTTTTTTATCCCTTCAATTCTCATTTCTTTTAATTTTCGTTTAATTTATTTTGGTTCTTTTTCTTCCACTTTGGTGTACCTCACTGGGATTCTCTTCACTGTGACGTTGAGAATCCCACTTTTTCCTTGTTCGAATTGTTTATGCAGAAGAACAAGGACAAAGAGACTCTTCTATACAATCCTGAGATTGAAAGGACTCCTCGGAAGCAAAGGAAGCAAGTTAGAACTCTGGAAGTTCAAGAAATCTTTGGGGACAAATTTGAGGAGGACGCTGACCTCAGCATGGCTGAGAATAATGATAATCTCGTGGTCAATAATCCCAACAACATCCCGCCTGCTAGAAGAACTTTTCGGTCTTATACTAACCCCAATGCCGGGAGTTGTGTGGGAAGTATTGTACCACCAGTTGTGCATGCAAAAACTTTTGAGTTGAAGCCTCAACGCATATCTCTAGTGCAACAAAATTGTCAGTTTAGTAGAAGCCTGCAGGAGGACCCTAATCTTTTCATATCTAGTTTTTTTAAGATATGTGACACAGTCAAGACCAATGGAGTTCCTGCTAAGGTATACAAGTTGATGTTATTCCCTTTTGCTGTTAGGGACCAAGCTAGTCAGTGGCTCGAAACACAACTTAAGGAGAGTATAGCAACCTGGGCGGACTTGGTTGGTTAGTAAGTTTTTTACCAAATTCTTTCCGTCCCAGAGGTTGGCTAAGCTGAGGACTGACATCCAGACATTTAGGCAGCTTGAAGGAGAGTCTCTCTATGAAGCTTGGGAGAGATACAAGGCCATGATCAGGAAGTGCCCTTCGGATATGTTTGCGGATTGGGTACAATTACAAATTTTCTATGATGGTATCACTTTGGCTTCCAGGCTCCCTCTGGATAATTCTGTTGGAGGTTCTTTGCATATGAAGACCACTGATGAGGCCGTTGATTTGATTGAGATGGTGACCAATGATCAGTACTTATACTCTTCAGAGAGGACTGTGAAGAAAAGTGTCATGGAGCTAGATGCCTTAGATGCTATTTTGGCTCAAAACAAAGCCATGTCTCAACAGATAGCCACCATCACTCAACACTTGGGAGGTATGCAAGTCTCTTCTATTACTACCCCAGATCTTTCTTTTGATATCAGTGGCGGAATGTCTCAATTCAGAAGCTTTGGTTATGAGAAAACCCCTCCTGAGCAAGTAAATTACATGGGTAATTCTTTAAGACTGGCCAATAATGATCCTTTTTCGACAACATACAACCCGGGATGGAGACATCACCCAAATTTTAGTTGGAGAAATTAGAGTCAAAATCAAAGGCAATCTGGGTTTAACAACGATAACTACTCTCGGAATAATTTTGGCCATCAATATCAACCATATCTAGCATAGAATTCATATCCAGATCTTTAGAGAACTTTAGAACTGGAAATAGCCTTGGAAAAACTCTCTAAGAACGCTAATAGCTTCATATAGGAAACTAAAGCCTCAATTAGAAACTTGGAAGTTCAAGTAGACAAGTTAAACAAGAAAAGTGTAGAAAAGCCTAATCACACCCCAAGTGAGGAATACAAGGCTATTAGCCTGAGGAGTGGCAAGGTGGTAGGTCCAGAAACCAAAAGACATGAAGAGGGTGCTAAACAGACCCTAAGTGACGCCAAATTCTCCAGGGAAACTACCCCTGAGCAAGCCTCCCCTCACTTTATTCAAGTCGAGGCCGAGCCACCAAAGGCAAAGGCTTCGGTGCATGAATACAAGCAAAAGCTTTCATATCCCCAAAGGCTCCAAAAGGTAACAAAAGATCAATAGTTTTCTAAATTTTTAGAGGTCTGGAGCAAATGCCTCTCTATGCTATATTCATTAAAGAGCTTCTGACCAAGAAGAGGGATTGGAAGGAAACTGAGACAGTGGTGCTTAACAAGGAGTGTAGTGCCATTATTCAGAGGAACCTCTCAGAGAAGATGAAAGATCCGGGGAGTTTTCTAATTCCTTGAACCATTTGAGACTTCACTATTCAGAGGACATTGTGCGATCTTGGAGCAAGTATCAACCTCATGCCACTTTCACTAATGAAAAGGCTCCATATTGATAAGGTAAAACCCACCAGAATCTCTCTTCAACTTGCATATCGTTCTATTAAATTCCCTCTTGGAGTAGTTGAGAATTTGCTTATGAAAGTCAAAACTTTTATTTTTCCTGTAGATTTCATCATATTGGACATGGAAGAGGATGCCAATGCCTCCATTATCTTAGGAAGGCTATTACTTGCTACCAGAAGGGTCTTGATTGATGTTCAAAAAGGTGAATTGACATTAAGGGTTAATGAAGAGGAAATTGTGATTAACGTTGAGGCCTTGCAACATCCCAGTGACCCTGAGGGATGTATGAAGATTGATTTAATTGAACCATTGGTTCAAGATTTTTTGGAAGCACAAGAGCTTGAAGTTGTTTTAGAGCCATTTTTGGAAGGAAACTCGGATGAGACTGATAACCCTATACCTTCCAAGGAGGTGCCAAATGTGCACAAATAGGAGAGAGGACCACCGAAGCTTGAACTAAAGCCTCTACCCCACTCTCTCAAGTATGCTTTCTTAGGGGAAAAAGATTCTTATCCGGTGATCATAAACTCCTCTCTAAGCAAGGGTGAAGAAGATGCATTGTTACTTGTTCTGAAGGAGCATAAAACGGCCCTTGGTTGGACCATTGGTGACTTAAAAGGGATATGCCCGACTATGTGCATGTACAAAATTCTTCTTGAGGATGATGCTAAACCCGTTGTACAACCACAAAGGCGACTTAATCCAACTATGAAAAAAGTGGTTCAAAAAGAGGTCATGAAGCTATGGGAAGCCGAAATCATCTATCATATCTCTGATAGCTCTTGGGTTAGCCCGGTGTAAGTGGTTCCCAAAAAGGGAGGGGTGACGGTGGTTACACATGAAAAGAATGAGCTAATCCCTATAAGAACTGTCACCGGGTGGCGCATGTGCATTGACTATAGGAGGCTCAATACGACCACGAGGAAAGACTACTTTCCCTTGCCTTTTATCGATTAGATGCTTGAGAGGTTAGCTAGACACACTTTCTACTATTTCTTGGATGGCTATTCTGGATATAATCAGATTGAGGTAGATCCTCTGGACTAGGAGACGACGATGTTCACTTGTCCATTTGGAGTATTTGCCTACCGGAGGATGCCTGATGAATCCACATTTCATGGTATTTATTTGCTTTAATTAAGAGGATTTTATTGACCTTCCTCGCATTTATTCATTGAAAGAGCATAGTTTTATGATTTCTTCCTAAATTGTGCTTGAGAGTAAAAACATGCTTTTTAGGCCTTATAATTGCTATTTTATTCGCTTTAATACCATTCGATGCCTTGATGTGTTTGTTAAGTGATTTCAAGCTTACAAGGCAAATACGGATTGAAGAAGTGAGGAAAAAGCATGCAAAAGTGAAGAATTTGTGAAGAAATAGAGTTTGGAGCTTTTCAGGGTTGTGCATACGCACAGCGATGTGTGCGTATGCACGGTCATGTATGCATACACACGAGACGAGATTCAGCCAGCGTGCATACGCACAAGTAGAGAATTTGTGAAGAAATAGAGTTTGGAGCTTTTCAGGGTCATGTATGCGTACGTATGAGACGAGATTCCGCCAGTGTGCATACGCACAAGTCCTGACACGTGACTTCATTAAATGCAAAACGGGGGCAGCGATTTATGGGCTTCTAAAGCCCAATCCAACTCATTTCTGAAGCTATTTCAAGCCAAATTCAAAAAGGAACAAAGGAGAGCAATTAAGTTTTGTTTAGCTCTCTCTTCTCTCTAGAATTTAGGGTAGAGTAGTTAAATTTCTCTTAGATTTATGTTTTGATACTTGTCTTGATTTAGTTTTCCTTCTAATGTCTTGTTATTACATCTTTGCTCTCTTAGTTTTACTTGTTATTTCCTTCATTTTGTTACTTTTGATCTTATGAAACCTTGTTAATTTCAATTTCATTTAATGCAATTTGATATTTTTATGTTTATTGATGTTTAATTGAGTTGTTATTATTATTATTTTCTTGTATTTGGTAGCTTTAGATTTTATTATTATTGCAATTTAATATGCTTTTCTTTTTATGCATACCAAGTGTTTGATAAAATGCTTGTGTTAGTTTTAGTGTAGTTTTTCACACTCTTGGCTTGGGATTGAGGACTTCGGTGACCTTGAGTCATTGATGTCCAATATTGGTTGATAGATTATGGTTGTAACTTGCTTTGGTTTCCACTAACGCTAGTCTTTCACTAAGTTAATTAGTGAGTTAACTAGGATTTGTGAATTGAGATCAATTATGCCTATTTGATTTATCCTTGATGTTAGGGTTGAGTGGTTGACTAAGTAGGATTAACTCTTCATAATCGTCTATGTTTGTGGTCAATGGTTAGGATGGGTAACCTTAACTCTCAATCCTTGCCAAGAGGTTCCTTAGTATTTGAATTTTCCTTTCTTTTGATTGATTGCCTTGAGTTTGATTACTTTTGATATTTAGTTATTGTTTATTTCTTTAATTTCTTGCTATTTATATTACTTGTCTCTTGCCATCAAACCCTTTTTCCCTCATAGCCAATAATTGAGCATTCGATTGCAAATCTTAGGGAGACGACCCGAGGTTTTAATACTCTCGGTTTTTGATATTGGTTTGACTTAAGTGACAACCTTTATTTAAGCTTTGATGTGAGGATCGATTACTGGTCTGGACTATGCTATCAACGAAGAAGCTCTTTTCTAGTGTGAAATTCTAGTCCCGTAATAATCCTCTCATCAATTTTTTGGCGCCGTTGCCTGGAAAATACAATGGTGTTATATTATTGGCTATTGTGAATATGTTAATATGTAAATAGCTTATTTTTTGGTTGTTTGCTGTTTTTTGTTAATAATTAGAATTGTGTTTTTTCTTGTTTCTTGATAGCTTTTGTTTTTATTTTCTCTCTTTTCTATGAATTCTCATCCCTTTGACTTGGAGTTTGGTTGTTATAATGTTTTAGGAAATGGCAATCTTAATGATGGTGTGTACCAAGGGTTGAGCTATCACTTGACGGAGGAGCCACATTCATATGAATAACCTTCATGGCAATCTCCTCCTCTATTCCATTATGATCATGACTCATGCTATAGCCCTCAACCACCATATTCATATGAACCTTCTCTTCGACATAGCTCTCAACCATAAAATTTTCAAGCCCCATTCTACCACCAAACACCTCCATATGAGCCTAACTCATACCCACCATACCACAAACTTTATGTGCATTATGAACAACCTTATGAACAATACTTAGAACCACCACAATTCTAACATCAATATTCCACACCACCTCAATACTCTCACCAATATCACTTGCTAAAGCTTGTCAAGAGGTGGAGATCATACAAGAGAAGCAAAGGGGAGTAGAACTCACGTTGCCAAAGTCATTTGAAGCCTCCCCACCTAAGTCATCATCCATTCCTTCATTTAAATGGGTAAATCTCTTAACCTTAAGCTTCATTTATCCCGCTTGAATATGGTTTGCTTGAAACGGATAATCAACTTAGGACTCTTTGTGGGTTGAAGAGCAAGAGGGAGTTAGGTAGTGGTTGAAAACATAATTCTAGGTTCATTGAGGTTGAATCTTTGAGGTTTGGTTACAATGGTTGGTGTGATGCCAAATTGGATGGATCTCGGAGGATGTTTCGGTGCTTGAGTGAGAATTTTGAATGCTTGCTGGTGCGGTATTTGTAACCCACTAACTTACCAGCAAGTGCACCGGGTCGTACCAAGTAATACCTTACGTGAGTAAGGGTCGATCCCACGAGGATTGATGGATTAAGCAACAATAGCGTTTGATAGGATTAGTTGGACAGACAGAAAATAGTGTTTGGAAGTTCAAAAGCATTAAACAGTAAATTTAAAATATTAAAGATAGGCAGATAAATAAGTTGGGAATAAAATATTGAGGAGGCAGTTAAGGTTTCAGAGTTATCTATTTTCTGGATTGACTTTTCTTATTAACTATTTTAATAATGCAAGATTTAATTTATGGCAAACTATTTGTGACTAGACCCTAATTCCTTAGACCTTCCTAGTCTCCTCTAAAATTCATCAACTGCCAATTTCTTGGTCAATTAATTCCAATTAGAGGGTGATGATCGAATTCCAGTTTATATGCCACAAGAATCCTAATTGTCCAAAAATAAAGGGATTATATGTCACGTATCCCGTTAAATACAAACAATTAGAAATTCAGGATAATATGTTTTCAAGTTATTGTTCAAGTAAAGAGCTTTTCCAAGTTATACAAGAACTCAAATAGAACATGGGTCATACTTCCGTTCCACCCATATTCATAAAATAAAGAACGAAAATAATTATTGAAATATAAAGCAAAATATGAATTAAAATAGAAAATAATATTATCAATTCATACAATAGACAGAGCTCCTAACCTTAACAATGGAGGATTAGTTGCTCATGGTTCAGAGTAGAAAATAAGGATTCAGGTAAAATGTACTGAGTTCCAATCTGATGGGATTAGGTAGAATTCTCCCATTTTTATAACTAATCCTAATAAATTTAAGAGAAAAGGACAAATAGGTCCCTGACCTTTTGCTCTGTGGACATTTTCGTCCCTGACCATTGAAAAATACTTTTAAGTCCCTGACCTTCACAAAACTTGGACGGATCAGTCCCTGACGGAGGCATTTGGACGGATTAGTCCTTGACGGAGGCATTTGGATGGAGGGACTGATCTGTCCAAGTTTTGTGAAGGTCAAGGACTTAAAAGTATTTTTCAATGGTCAGGGACAAAAATGTCTGCAGGACAAAAGGTCAGGGACATATTTGTCATTTTCTCTAAATTTAAAATCTAATATTTAAAATTAAAATTAAAATAATATCTTTTTCTAAAATTAAATTTGAATTTAAATTTGAACTAATTAACAAGTCTTCAGCTGATGGGTGGGGACCACTTGCTTTGTCCATTCTGCAGCTCCTAATTTGTGTTTTCTGGGCTGGAAACTGGGTCAAAACAGCCCAGAAATTGCTCTCAGCATTTTTCTGCATTTTTTTCATGTGGCGCATGTCACGCGTATGCGTCAGTCACGCGTATGCGTCGATGGTCTTTTTCGCGAGTCACGCGGACGCATTGGTCATGCGGACGCGTCGCTGTGCAAATCTTCAAATCACGCGTACGCGTCAGTGACGCGCACGTGTCGCCATGAAAAGCTCCAAAATCACGCGTATGCGTCAGTCACGCATACGCGTCGCTCCTCGCTGCCATCTCCTTTGATTCTTGTGCTGCTGAAACTCCATCAAATTCCGCCGAATGCTACCTAAAATAAACAAAATTGCAAAAGACTCAAAGTAGCATCCATAATAACTAAAATATAATTAATTCTTTATTAAACTCAACAAATTAGATGTAAATTTACTAGAAAAAGATAGGAAAGATGCTCACGCATCACAACACTAAACTTAAACTGTTGCTTGTCCTCAAGCAACCAAAACTAATATAAGCTTAGGATGTGAATTTGCATGAGAATGAGAGTTCGATTAAACTCATGTCTCTTCTTATAGTGGGGTTTACAACTGCAATCCTGAATAGTTTTGGCATCTCACTTTATCCTTTGAAGTTCAGAATGATTGGCATCCATAGGAACTCAGAATTCAGATAGTGTTATTGATTCTCCTAGTTCAGTATGTTGATTCTTGAACACAGCTACTTTATGAGTCTTGGACGTGACCCTAAGCATTTTGTTTTCCAGTATTACCACCGGCTACATAAATGCCACAGACACATAACTGGGTGAACCTTTTCAGATTGTGACTCAGCTTTGCTAGAGTCCCCAGTTAGAGGTGCCCAGAGTTCTTAAGCACACTCTTTTTGCTTTGGATCACGACTTTAACCGCTCAGTCTCAAGCTTTTCACTTGACACCTTCACGCCACAAGCACATGGTTAGGGACAGCTTGATTTAGCCGCTTAGGCCAGGATTTTATTCCTTTGGGTCCTCCTATCCATTAATGCTCAAAGCCTTGGATCCTTTTTACCCTTTGCCTTTAAAGGGTTCTTGGCTTTTTCTGCTTGCTTTTTCTTTTTCTCTCTTTGTATTATTTTTTTTCGCCATTTTTTTCGCAAGCTTTGTGTTTTTCACTGCTTTTTCTTGCTTCAAAAATCAATTTTATGATTTTTCAGATTATCAATAACATTTCTCTTTTTTTTCATCATTCTTTCAAGAGCCAACAATTTTAACATTCATAAATTTTACTATAAAAAATATGCACTGTTCATGTCATACATTCAGAATCACAGAAAATACCACCATATTTAAGTAAATAAGACTACTCTTAAATATAGACCCACGTTCTCATGCAATACATCACTTCTGTATTTTTTTTTGAATTCAAGCTCAGTGAGTAATACATGAGATATATTTTCAGAATTAAAGCAATTAAGAGAAAACTAAACTAAACCTAGGATTCTAACTAATAAAGGATCATACAACAAACAAAGCAAAATAGCAGAAAACTGGAACATACATAATAAAAGCGGGAGGGAATATAAAATGAAAGGAACTCAACCACCTGGGTTATCTTAGCGGTCGTTTTATTCTTCAGGTTGTGCTCCTTTGTGAAGATGATTTGCCTCCCTTTGGTGCCATAAGAATAAACAGAAAACCCATAAGCGAAGCGTCAACACCAAACTTAAAGGTTTGCTTGTCCTCAAGCAAAGAAGAACTGAAAATAAAAATAAATAGTAAGATGAAGGAAGAATAAAAGGATAAAAGAACAAGAGAGAATTAGGATTGGGGGTGAATGATTTGAAATTAGGCGTTGAGGTGATTTAATTGGGCGTTGCATGCGACGCGTACGCGTAAGGCACGCGTACGCGTGGACCGCATGAATTTCAAGTGACGCGTATGCGTGGACGGCCAGGATAGGAAAACGACGCGAACGCGTCAGGGACGCGTACGCGTGGTGGGACTTGTGCGCCCAGCATAGTTCCAGCCCCACACCAGCATAACTCTCTGGCCAAATACGCCTTTACGTCGATTTTGCAGGTCACGCGTTCGCGTCAGTGACGCGCACGCGTGGATGGCGAAAATCACAAACGACGCGCACACGTGTGGTACGCGTACGCGTGGGCTTGCTTGTGCTAAAGGCTTGGTTCTAGCGCCATTCCCGCGCAACTTTCTGTCAAATTTTATTTTTCACGCACACTTGACTGACGCGTACGTGTCAACGACGCTTGCGCGTCGTATGCTCTCTTTTTTTTTTGTTTTTTTTCGCCTGAGGTGTTCGGTTCCTGTGATAAAATAGCTGCATGATCAGTAAAATAGTAAAAATTCAGTAAAAATCAAATAAGAAAGAAAACTACTACTACGAAAAATAACTAAGGATACAAAATCATCAGGTTGCCTCCCGACAAGCGCTTCTTTAACGTCACTAGCTTGACGGTCAGCTCCTCTAAGGAGGGGATCATAGGAGCTCAGCTCTTCACCCCTTACTTTGAACTTCTTTCCTATGTCTCCATAAATTAGCTCAATATGCTCCAGAGAGAGGATCCTGTTCACTGTATAAATCCATGCTGGAGTCTTAGTCAACACCACCTTCATTCCTAGGGAGAAACCTTCAGTGGGGATCTTTTTGTTTCTCCATCCCCTGGGTATTTTTTTTTCTTTTTGGGAACCTCCTCCTTGGTGGGTGATGCATTTCCAACACCAAACTTAGGTTTGATGTCAGGAGGAATTTTACTGATTGTCACCAAAGGAGGTTTGAGTTGCAGACTCTGCTGTGCATCATCAGGGGGTTCTTGAAGGTTTGGATCAATAAGCTCAGCCTGCATGCACCTTTCTTCTTCACCTGTTGAATGTATATCTTTGAAGACATGAAAGACCAGTTGCTCATTATGCACTCTAAGCACTAATTTACCCACTTCTACATCAATTAGAGCTCTTCCAGTGGCTAGGAATGGTCTTCCTAGAATTATAGAGGCATTCTCATCCTCCCCTGTATCAAGAATTACAAAATCTGCTGGGAGAAAGAACTTACCCACTTTGACCAAGATATTCTCCACTAATCCGTATGCAGGCTTCATAGATTTGTCTGCCATCTTTAACGCTATCTTTGTGGGTTGTGCCTCTTGGATCTACAGCTTCTTCATCACAGACAAGGGTATTAAATTGATACTTGCTCCCAGATCACATAATGCTTTCTCAAAGGTTGTGCTCCCAATGGTGCATGAAATTTGAAAGCTCCCTGGATCTGGCATATTCTTTGGTAAGTTATTCTGAATGATGGCACTGCATTCTTTAGTCAGGACCACTGTCTCATTTCCCTTTAAAGGCTTCTTCTTTGACAATAGCTCCTTTATGAACTTGGCATAGAGAGGCATTTGTTCCAAAACCTCAGCAAAAGGAATATTGATTTGCAACTTTCTGAAGACTTCCAAGAACTTTGAAAACTGTTTGTCCTTGGTCTCCTTTTGAAGTCTCTGAGGATATGGCATTTTAGGCTTGTACTCAGGAGCCTTTGGCAAAGTAGGATGAGTGTCAAGAGAGTCTGGGAATGGGTTGTCTGCACGCTTTGGAGGGGCGTGCTCTACTTTTTCCTTCTTCTCCTCTGGAGCTTCCTTTTCAACTAGCTCTTCATTGGCCTTGGTCTCAGAGCCAGATACTTTACCACTTCTCAATTGAATAACTTTGCAATCTTCTCCTGGGTTCACCATTGTATCCTCTTGAAATGTACTTGCAAACCTCTCAAGTATTTGCTTGCTCAGTTGGCCCACTAGCACCTCTAAGTTTCTAATGGAGGCTCTGGTTTCCTGCATAACTTGTGCTTCCGTACTTGCCACTTGTCCACTTATCAAGGTGATAACCTTGCATTCCTCTCTTGGATTTGGAATTGTGTTACCAGGAAGGCTATTAGTAGTCCTCTGATCAATTTCAGTGACTTTTGTGGCTAATTGACCCATTTGAATCTCCAGGTTCTTGATGGATGCTCTGGTTTCCTGTCTAAAACATGTCAATATTGTTTCCAAATCGTTGTTCTGCTGGAAATCACCCTGAGAACTATTGTTGAAGTTCTGAGGTCTATGAGGTTGGTCCCTCCGTCCAAAATTTGGGTGATTTCTCCATCCCTGGTTGTATGTCTTAGAATATGGATCATTGTTGGGATTCTTAGGACCACTCCCCATGTAATTCACCTGTTCAGAAGAAGGTTGAGCATAATCATAATTATCATTTTGCACAAAATTACCTGTCATGTCATAGGAGATTTCTTGTGGTGAATTTTTTGTGTTGATAGCTGAGACTTGCATGCCACCCATCTGTTGAGTAAGTAGATTTATTTGCTGAGACATCAGTTTGTTCTGAGCAAGAAGAGCATTAACAGCTTCTACTTCCAACACACCTCTCTTCTGAGGGGTCTTAGAGATCACAGGATTCCTGTTAGATGTGTATAAATATTGGTTGCTTGCAACCAATTCAATCAACTCAATAGTCTCCTCTGGTGTCTTCTTCTTGTGCAGTGAACTGCCTGCAGAAGTGTCTAGGCTCATCTTGGACATCTCACCCAAACGTTCATAAAAGATATCTAGTTGGGTCCATTTGGAGAACATGTTCGGAGGGCATTGCCTAGTCAGTAGCTTGTATCTCTCCCAAGCTTCATAAAGAGTTTCACCCTCCTTCTGCCTGAAAGTATGAACCTCCAATCTAAGCTTAGTCAGCTTCTTTGGTGGGAAAAATTTAGTGAGAAATTCTGTAACAACCTTTTCCCAAGTATTCAAACTCTCCTTTGGTTGGGAATCTAGCCATAGCTTTGCTTTATCCCTCAGAGCAAATGGGAAGAGCATCAGTTTGTACACCTATGGGTTCACTCCATTTGTCTTCACAGTATCGCAAATCTGCAGAAAATCATATATGAATTTATTTGGGTCTTCATGAGGAAGTCCATAATACTGGCAATTTTATTGCACCAGAGTGACCAATTGTGGCTTCAACTCAAAGTTGCTTGCAGCTATAAGAGGCACCACAATACTTTTTCGATAAAGATCTGCAGTAGGGGCAGAATAAGAGCCAAGCACTCTCCTTTGTTGCTCATCCCCATTCAGATTTGCCACATTGGCATTAGCATTATTGTTAGGATCCATAGTGGACTCTGCAGCCTTGTAAAGTCTTGCTTATTGCAAACGCTGCCTGAAAGTTCTTTCAGGTTCAGGATCAAAGTCTAATAGATGTTCTTTGTCTCTATTCCTACGCATAAACAAACAGAAGACAAGAAAAGATGGGACTCTCTACGTCAGAGTGCAGAGAAGTCCCTATGAGGTAACCTGTGTAAAATAATAAAATAAAAATACTAAATAAATAAATACAAATTTCAAAAATAATAACTGAAAATAAATAAAAAAAATTTCAAAAATTTAAAAGAAAAAATAAACAGAAAAATTGAAATAAAAATAAATAGGGACACCAAACTTAATTTCAGAAATTAAAAAAAATTTTAGTGCTATTTTTTTAAGATAAAAAAATAAAACTAATAGAATATAAAAAATTAAAAAAATAACAAAAAAGAAACAAAGTAAAACAAAAAAAAAAAACTGAAAAGAAAAATAAAATAAAATAAAAATGACGAGATTTAAATAAATAAAATAAAAAAATTTAAAGGAAGTAAAATAATAAAGAAAACGGGGACAGGGGGAACGGGGAAACAAGACGAAACGCACGGGGAAAAGAAAAAAAATAAAATAAAAATAAAAATAAAAATTAATAATACTAAGTTAAAACTAATTAAAAGAAAAATTATCTAATATAAGAAATCAAATAACGAGTAGTTGTCAATCACAATGAATCCCCGACAATGGCGCCAAAAACTTGGTGCGGTATTTGTAACCCACTAACTTACCGGCAAGTGCACCGGGTCGTACCAAGTAATACCTTACGTGAGTAAGAGTCGATCCCACGAGGATTGATGGATTAAGCAACAATAGCGTTTGATAGGATTAGTTAGACAGACAGAAAATAGTGTTTGGAAGTTCAAAAGCAATAAACAGTAAATTTAGAATATTAAAGATAGGCAGATAAATAAGTTGGGAATAAAATATTGAGGAGGCAGTTAAGGTTTTAGAGTTATCTATTTTCTGAATTGACTTTTCTTATTAACTATTTTAATAATGCAAGATTTAATTCATGGCAAACTATTTGTGACTAGACCCTAATTCTTTAGACCTTCCTAGTCTCCTCTAAAATTCATCAACTGTCAATTCCTTGGTCAATTAATTCCAATTAGAGGGTGATGATCAAATTCCAGTTTATATGCCACAAGAATCCTAATTGTCCAAAAATAAAGGGATTATATGTCACGTATCCCGTTAAATACAAACAATTAGAAATTCAGGATAATATTTTTTTAAGCTATTGTTCAAGTAAAGAGCTTTTCCAAGTTATACAAGAACTCAAATAGAACATGGGTCATACTTCCGTTCCACCCATATTCATAAAATAAAGAACGAAAACAATTATTGAAATATAAAGCAAAACATGAATTAAAATAGAAAAATAATATTATCAATCCATACAATAGACAGAGTTCCTAACCTTAACAATGGAGGATTAGTTGCTCATGGTTCAGAGTAGAAAATAAGGATTCAGGTAAAATGTACTGAGTTCCAATCTGATGGGATTAGGTAGAATTCTCCCCTTTTTATAACTAATCCTAATAAATTTAAAATATAATATTTAAAATTAAAATTAAAATAATATATTTTCCTAAAATCAAATTTGAATTTAAATTTGAATTAATTAACAAGTCTTCAGCTGATGGGTGGGGACCACTTGCTTTGTCCATTCTGCAGCTCCTAATTTGTGTTTTCTGAGTTGGAAACTGGGTCAAAACAGCCCAGAAATTGCTCTCAGCGTTTTTCTGCGTTTTTTGCATGTGACACATGTCACGCGTATGCGTCAGTCACGCGTATGCGTTGATGGTCTTTTTCGTGAGTCACGCGGACGCGTCGGTCATGCGGACGCGTCGTTGTGCAAATCTTCAAATCACGCGTACGCGTCAGTCACGCATACGCGTCGCTCCTCGCTACCATCTCCTTTGATTCTTGTGCTGCTGAAACTCCATCAAATTTCGCCGAATGCTACCTAAAATAAACAAAATTGCAAAAGACTCAAAGTAGCGTCCATAATAGCTAAAATATAATTAATTCTTTATTAAACTCAACAAATTAGATGCAAATTCACTAGGAAAAGATAGGAAAGATGCTCACGCATCACTTGCCACCCAGATAGAATCACATGAGTCAACAAGAAGATCGACTTTACCCAGAGACTATTGGAAATGCAAACATTGGTAGGGATTCAAGAAAGAATTCAAGTACAAGCCACCATAGCAAGGGCATCCCCAATTGTCCAACTTAAGGACAATAAACAAAAGTGCTAGGTGAGAGACACCCCACCATGGTGACATCCTTCTAACTCCTCTTTTCTTTTAGATTTTGTTTGATTAAATTTTGATCATTTTGCTTTAGCTTAGTTTAGTTGGATTTTTGTTTTGATCATGTATTCTTGAGGAATAATATGTTTTGGGGTTGAAAAACTTTGTTGGTTATCATGTTTGGTGCCTTCTTAAATTTTGCAAAAATAGAGTTTTGTGTGTACGCACATACCTGTGGGTATGCACACTTAGCCAATTCCTATAAGATTTGTGTGCGCACACATAGCTGGGTACGCGAACTTATTTTTACGCTCCCTGCCGGGTGCGTGCGCAGCAACCTGTGCGTGCTCACACATGTCCCTTAACCTTTTAAAAAAAAAACCCTTAGTGTGCGTACGCACAAATAGTTTTTCACTCTTTGTCGGGTGCCCACACCCACTGTTGTGCGTGTACACACCTTCCATTTTTCACCTTTTGTGCGTACGCAAGGCTATGTATGCGTATGCACAATCCTTTTATTACCACCACCCCACTTCTTTTCTTCTTCTTCCTTTTCTATTCTTCTTTTTCCATGTCTCTCCTTCTCTTCTCTCCCACTTCATCATCACTCACCATCCACCATCGTCTCCATTTTTTAGTTAGTTAGTTTAATTTTCTATTTTAGTAGATTAGGTTGTTAGTATATGTTAGATTTTGGTGATAAGTGTTGGATTATTGATTTGATTTGCTGATTCTGTTGAGATATTGCTGCTGAATTATTGTTGGATATCTTTATTGAGGTCATACTTTGCTGCTTGGTGTTGAATTTTGAATGTTGGACATTTGTACATACCAAGTACTTATGACATTGCCTTCAAGAATATTGTCGGATTTCTAAATTGCATGTTGTAGCTAGCCACCATGTAATTTGAATTCACTATCTATTATTAGGCAATTGTATGTAGTTGATACATTTTTTATTAGGTGATGCTTGTTTATGGTTGATTTTTATTTACGTCATCTAGTTGATGCATTAAAATTAAGGAATTGTGAAATTGGATTGTAAGCTCACTTAGTGACATTTTTTGAGCTTTTTAAGCTTTGTGGACCATGCTTGCTATGCGATTGATCCCATCTTATATCTCTCTTTTTCTAAGTTATATAGCAATCATGTTTTCCACTTCATGTCAATTACGTGAAGCAAACAAACTTCAAAGTGTGGCATTGCTTGATGTGTGAGTTCTATAATTTCATTTGGTTCATTAAATTCTCTTGCATATCAACCAATTTTCATCCATTATCCTTTCACAATCGCTTGAGTTTTGCTTGAATGATTTCATGATTCTTTATTGCTTGTTTGCTTGTCTCAATCAACAAGTTTTCTTTAAAGTATCTCAAGCACACTAGAATGAGTGAAGTGCATACTTCTTGTGTATAATTGTGACATAGCTTTCTATGCTAGTGTGTGTTTTCTAAACCGCGAGCAACTTAGAATTCACACACTTATTTCCTTCATGTCTTAAACTTATTCACTCACTTTATTTTAACGATTCTTTCCTCATTCCAATAGTCTATGCTTCCTTGCTTTTACATGTACTTGTATTACTATCCTGTTTCCTATCTTTTAGGATGATTCACCATAAGCAACAAGAGAAGCGAGAGAAAGAACATGCAGCAGCCGATTGACCCACCAGCCAAAGGTGGCAATCCGTATAGTCACCATACCCCCTTGCTTATCTCTGAATGCACTGAGGACAGTGCAAACCTTTAAGTGTGGGGAGGTCGTCTGACCGATCGGCAATCTTGGGTAGAAAAATTCTAATCCCAAACACTTTCACATTTTATTTTTTCTTAGTTTGTATATATTTTAGAGCTTCAATTGCATTTTCTTAGTTTAATGCATTTCCTTTCATATAAATAATAAGTTTAGTCAAAATAATAAAAATTTTCAAGACCATTCCTATATAGAGCATTGACATCCTAATTGATTTGAGTTGAGATCTTGCATTGAAATTTGCTTGGATTATATATTGTGGAACATGGGTTTTGAGCTAAGAACACACAACCTTGTGAGTTTTGAGCCTAATTGTGTGGTTGCATCATATAACCACTATTTTTATTCTTGTGTGTGTTATTCTCTTTCTATGATTGCAATCTTTGATTTGTTTGATTCTTTATGTCCATTATTCTGTGTATATATGCATTTATATGATTGAGGCCTTCATTTCAAATAGCTCACTTGCCCAAATAGCCTTACCCTTTTATCCATCTTTGTTAACTAATTTTGAACCTATTTTAATCTCCTTTTGTTCTTTATTTTAGCACATTACTACCCTTGAGTGAAAATGATAAATGTCCTTAATATAGATCTTTGATTAGCTTAGGCTAGTGAGAGTGTGTATCATGTAAGTGTGGAGAAGTTTGGGAACATTGGTTGAGATAAAAGTATATTTTTGTATTTTTGTTGAAGATCTTGGGAATTGGGTACATACTCATACATTCGAATTAAAAAAAAAAAAAGAAGGAAAAGAAAAAGAAAAAAAAAGAGAAAAAGAAAGCAATAAAAAGGGGACAAAATGCCCAAAAGTAAAGTAATAATAACAATGCATATGTGTTGTGATTAAAAAGGGAATGCATGAATGTATGAAAAAGTGAATAATGGGTAGCTAATTTTGCATTAGAATTAAATAGGTTGTCATAGGTTAGGTAGAAAATTTAAGTTAATCAAGGATTCAAATTTCAATCTCACTTGATCATATTTTTATGCATGCATTGAATAATTGTTGATTGTTAGATGAAAAACAAATTTTAGAAAGCATGATTAGAGGAGAATTGAGTGAATCAACCCTATACACTTGAGCGATTAGAGTGTATACACATCCAATGAGGGGTTCGATTGCTCAATTCTATGTTTCCACCTATAACTATTTCCTATCTTGCAAGTTTATAAATTCTTTTCTAGGACTCAATTCAATTGTGGATTTGACTTGGTTGTGCTTGCTTTAGCCCTTATGTTTATATATGTACTCTTAGAAATTGATTTATTTTAATCAAGTAGTTACATGCATTTAAATAGATTGCATATAGGTAGTTTACTTGCATTGAATAAATATTGGTACCCCTTTCTTGTATCCTTCTTGATGTATAATATGAGGACATGCTATTATTTAAGTGTGGGGATGTGATGAATCCACATTTTATGGTATTTACTTGCTTTAATTGAGTGGATTTTATTAACTTTTCTCGCATTTATTCATTGAAATAGTATAGTTTCATGATTTTCTCCTAAATTGTGCTTGAAAGTAAAAACATGCTTTTTAGGCCTTATAATTGTTAAATTTTATTCACTTCCATCCCATTCGATGCCTTGATGTGTTTGTTGAGTGATTTCAGGCTTATAAGGCAAATATGGATTGAAGAAGTGAGGAAAAAGCATGCAAAAGTAGAGAATTTGTGAAGAAATAGAGTTTGGAGCTTTTCAAGGTCATGTATGCATATGTATGAGACGAGATTCCGCCAGTGTGCGTACGCACAAGTCTTGGCACGTGACTTTATTAAATGCAAAACAGGGGCAGCAATTTTTGGGCTTCCAAAGCCCAATCCAACTCATTTCTGAAGCTATTTCAAGCCAAATTCAAGAGGGAACAAAGGAGAGCAATTAGGTTTAGTTTAGAACATATTTTAGGTAATTTTCTAGAGAGATAAGCTCTCTCTTATCTCTAGAATTTAGGGTAGATTATTTAAATTTCTCTTAGATATATGTTTTGATACTTGTCTTGATTTAGTTTTCCTTATAATTTTTTATTATTACATCTTTGGTCTCTTAGTTTTACTTGTTATTTCCTTCATTTTGTTACTTTTGATCTTATGAAACCTTGTTAATTTCAATTTCATTTAATGCAATTTGATATTTTTATGTTTATTGATGTTTAATTGAGTTGTTATTATTATTATTTTCTTATATTTGGTAGCTTTAGATTTTATTATTATTGCAATTTAATATGATTTTCTTTTTATGCACACTAAGTGTTTGATAAAATGCTTGGGTTAGTTTTAGTATAGTTTTTCACACTCTTGGCTTGGGATTGAGGACTTCAGTGACCTTGAGTCATTGATGTATAATATTGGTTGATAGATTAGGGTTGTTAGTTGCTTTGTTTTCCAACTAACGCTAGTCTTTCACTAAGTTAATTAGTGAGTTGACTAGGATTTGTGGATTGAGATCAATTATGCCTATTTGATTTATCTTCAATGTTAGGGTTGACTAAGTAGGATTAACTCTTCATAATCATCTATGTTTGTGGTCAATTATTAGGATAGGTAGCCTTAACTCTCAATCCTTGCCAAGAGGTTCCTTAGTATTTGAATTTTCCTTTCTTTTGATTAATTGCCTTGAGTTTGATTATGTTTGATATTTAGTTATTGCTTGTTTCTTTAATTCCTTACTATTTACATTACTTGTCTCTTGCCATCATACTCTTTTTCACTTATTGCCAATAATTGAGCATTCGATTGCAATTCCTACGGAGACGATCCGAGTTTTAATACTCTAAGTTTTTTATATTGGTTTGACTTAAATGACAACCTTTATTTAAACTTTGATGTGAGGATTGATTGCCGGTTTAGACTATGCTATCAACGAAGAAGCTCTTTTCTAGTGTAAAATTTTAGACCCACAATAATCCTCTCATCAATGCCATTTGGGTTATGCAATGTCCCAATAACTTTTCAAAGGTGCATGCTTTTCATATTCTATGACATGATTGAAAAGTTTATTGAGGTATTTATGGATGATTTTTCTGTGTTTGGAAATTCTTTTTATTCCTGGTTACACCATCTATCCTTAGTTTTGAAATGGTGCCAAGAGAAAAACCTTGTTTTAAAGTGAAAAAAATACAATTTCATGGTAACTGAAGGTATTGTCCTTGGGCACCGGCTAATGTAAAGGTAATACGAAGTTTTTTAGGCCATGTAGGATTTTATTGGAGGTTCATAAAAGATTTTTCAAAAATAACCAGACCTCTGAGTAATATTTTAGTTGCAGATGTACCTTTTTGCTTTGATAATGACTGTCTGCATGCATTCAAAACTCTAAAAGCAAAACTTGTCTCTGCACCTATCATAGCTCCTCCTTACTGGGATATGCCATTTGAGCTGATGTGTGATGTCAGTGATCATGCCATTGGAGCTGTCTTGACGGCAGAGGCAAGACAAGCTTGTCCATGTCATTCACTATGCTAGTCGCATCTTAAATAATGCTCAAAAGAATTACACAACCACAGAAAAAGAATTATTAGCTGTAGTATATGCTTTTGACAAGTTTAGGTCCTCTTCCATTGGTTCAAAAGTTATAGTTTACACTGATCATGTTGTTTTGAAGTATCTTTTGACCAAACAGGATGCTAAGCCCAAGTTAATTAGATGGCTACTCCTTCTTCAAGAATTTGATATTAAGATCAGAGACAGAAGAGATACAAAAAATCCCACTTCTCCCAAATTGAGCTTGAAGAAACTATGGTCAATCCTATCTTGGTAAATGAAGCCTTCCCTGACGAGCAGCTCTTTGCCATATTCAGAGCCCCATGGTTTGCAGATATTACAAATTATAAGGCTAGCAGGTTTATTCCCGCTGAATTCACCAAGCAACAAGTCAAAAAGTTGCTACATGATGCCAAGCATTACTTGTGGGAGGAACCTTATTGGTTTAAGAGATGCTCAGATGGACTCATCCGTAGGTGTATTCCGGAGGAAGAAACAAGAGCTGTGCTTTGGCACTGTCATGGTTTTGAGTATGGTGGTCATTTTGGTGGAGAAAGGACCGTGGCAAAAGTTTTTCAGTGCGGTTTCTATTGGCCTACCTTTGTTCAATGATGACAGAGAATTTGTGAGGAACCATGACTAATGCCAAAGGGTTGGGAATCTACCTAAACACAATGAGATGTCACAATAGGCTATATTGGAGATTGAGTTGTTCTATGTATGGGGAGATTGATTTCATGGGACCCTTTTCTCTCTCGTTCTCAAGTAACTACATACTAGTAGTTGTCGACTATGTCTCCAAGTGGGTAGAGGCTTAGCTTTACCCACCAAAGACGCTCGAGTTGTGATGACCATCCTTCAGAGGAACATATTCCATAGGTTTGGTGTCCCGAGGACATTAATCAGCAATGGTGAAAGTCACTTCTATAATAAACAGCTCGATTCACTTCTTCAGAAGTATGGAGTCCAACATAAGGTTGCCACCACCTACCACCCTCAGACAAGTGGACACGCTGAGGTCTTAAATAGAGAACTCAAACAGATTCTAGAAAAGACCGTCAGTACTTCAAGAAATGACTGGATTAGGAGGATTTGATGACACTCTCTGGGCTTATCGGTTAGCTTTCAAGACCCCCATCGGCATGTCCCCATACCAGTTGGTTTATGGTAAGGCCTGTCACTTGATAACAAAGTTCCTATACTTTGATGCCAAGGCTGCTGGTGAGAAAGACTTCTTCAACTCAATCAGCTTGGTGAGTTTCGGAACACGGCTTATGAAAACGCTAAGCTCTACAAGGAGAAGGTAATGCGTGAGCATCTTTTCTTTATTTTCTTACAATTTTGGATATGAATTTATTGAGTTTTATTGATATTTTAGTGTTTGAAGCCTATTTGGATGCTACTTTGAGTCACTCTACTGTTTTAATTATTTCAGGTGAAGTTTGGATCGGTTCGGCAGAGTTCGTGTGCAAGAAAAGAGAAGAATTTTGAATTTGCTGGGCTGCGGCGTTTAGCATCCAAGTGTCTCGTAACGTATGCAACCATTTTGTAAAGGCAGCGCTGGCGTTTAGTGCCAGGACACCTGAAACTTCACCATTTGATTCTGTTCGAGCGGCGCCAAACGCGGACCTGGGCGTTTAGTGCCAGGTGCTTCGTGACTCACTACCTCGTGGGGCGCTAAACGCCAAGCCTGGCGTTTAGCACCAGGAAGACAGCAATGAAAGGAAGCTTTCTACCTCGTGGGGTGCTAAACGTCGAACCTGGCATTTAGTGCCAATAGCGCGGATCCACTTTTACGAAGAGGCTTCATTAGTTAGATTTTGGTTATTTTTATAATATTTTATTTTGTTTTGGTTATTTCTATTCCCAAACACAATCTTTTGGGTCTTAGTAATTATTATTTTATTTTATTTTCAAATCAAACTAGGTTAGATATAAAAGGAAAAAGATTCAGCCCTTCGGGCTCTCCTTTCTTCTCTTCTACCTCATTCCAGTTTTTAGACACTTTTGAACCCTAGCTTTTCTTTGAGTCATGAGCAACTAAACCTCCTTGGTTAAGGTTATGAGCTCTTTTTATTCTATGGATTAAAACTATTGTCACTTTATCTTAATTAATGTATTGATTTAAATTCAAGGATTACTTTCGTTCTTCATCTTATGAATTTGAGTGTATTGAAAAATAATTCTTGTTCTACATGAATTCTTGTTGATTCTTGGAAAAGTTGTCTCACTTGAATATTAGCTTAAAAGTAAATTCCTCCTAAATCACTAATTTCCTGGAATTAACGGGATACGTGACATATAATCCTCTTATATTTTGGTAATTAGGGTTTTATGGCTAATTAACTAGTTTTGAACCTAACCCTCTAATCTATATTAAGTTACCAAGGAATTGGCGGTTGATTAGGTTAGAGGAGACTAAATCCCTAAGGAATTAAGGTTTAGTCAATTACAGTTTTCCATGAATTGAATCGTGCATGATTAAAATAGTTGGTAAGAAATCTTAATTCGGAAAACAAACATCTCTAAAACCATAACTATTCTCTCACATAGTTTTCACACCAACTTCACTGTTTGCTCCTTGAACTCTTGGTTTACTGTTTGATGTATTTGAACCCCAAAACACTATTTTCTTCTTGTTTGACTAAGTGAATCATTCGATTATTGTTTCTTGGTCCATCAATCCTCGTGGGATCGACTCTCGCTCACCTGAGGTATTACTTGGTACGACCCGTGCACTTGCCGGTTAGTTTGTGGCTTTGAAAATCTGCCCAGAAGGAAAAAGCATGGAATGATAAAAAGATAGCCACAAGAGTGTTTAAGCCGGGTTAGAAGGTCCTTTTGTTCAACTCAAGACTCAAGTTGTTTCCTGGCAAGTCAAAATCCCAATGGTCAGGACCATTTTTAGTCAGTAGAGTTTCTTCGTATGGTCATATTGAAATCATAGATGAAAAGTATGACAGGAGATTCACTGTAAATGGTCAGCGGTTGAAGCATTATCTTGGCAGCGAGATAGACCTCCATAATACTGCCCACATGCCCATGTAGCAAGGATGAACCATCAAGCTAGTGACGTTAAAGAAGTGCTTGTTAGGAGGCAACTCGACGCTTCTCGTATCCTATATTTATAGTTTACTCATCGCATTTTCATTTATTTTGATTCTAGACTTTGCAGTTTCTGTTTTTCAGCCTTATGTACTAAGTATAGCAGGAATAGGTGCTTTCAGAAAAGAGCCAGGAGCTCTGTGGTGGAGGAACTTGATGCAGGTGGCTGGGCATTAAATGCCTGGATCTGGCGTTTAGCACCAGAAGACACACAAAGATGAAGATGGCCACTACCACCTTGGTGTTCAGCATCGGTTCTGGGCGTCTGGTGTGAAGGTGTACGCAACAATGGGAAGACTCACTGGCACCCTGGTGTTGAGCGCCAGAATCTGGCGTTTTGTGCTCGGGGTATTGAAACATGGGGATTTGTTGCTGGACCCCTGGCATGTAGTGCCAGCATTGGGCGTCTAGCACCAGGGGGTTTTGTAAGAAAAAAGGGGGTTGGGCGCTGAACGACCAGTCAGTGGCGTTGAGCGATGAAGGAACGCATTAGCGTGTAATGTTCTCGGGAGGGGTGGCACTGAACCACCCCCTTTCAATTTGAATTCAAATCTTTTACATCATTCCTAAGGTTATCTCTACAATTACCTTCCCAATGCTCATCTACCCCTATCATATCTTTTACCTTCCCTATGATTCTCTGCTATTCTCCATTACCTATCACAAATCAAATTCAAATCTCCCACAAATCTCACCATACCTCCTGGTATATTAACCTTTCTTCATCCACCACTATAAATACCTCCTACCACTCCCACTCCACACATCACAACTCTTCTTCTTCTTCCTTTCTTACTTTCCTAAACCCCAAGGACGTGCCTCCTCCCTCTCTTCATTTTTATCTCCACTCTTTTCCTTTACCTATCCCCTTCAAACCCCCACTTTGCTCCCTTTTATTTTGCTCAAGGATGAGAAAACTTTTAAATTTGGTGTTTTTGTATCGCTCATTTGGTATATTTGCATCAATGGTGCAAAAGGGAGGAGAATCTTCTTCAAGGAAGAGGAAGGGAAAGGAACCTCGAACTAGGAACTTTGACTCAAAAAGGTTCTCCTCTAAGCTATATGAGGAGCACTTCTTTGAGATCACAAGTAAGAAGACAGTAATCTCGGAAGTAAGGTTTGACCTCAAAGAAGATAAATATCCGGAGATCCAGCAACAAATTGAAAGAAGAGGTTGGCAACTTCGGAGCAATCCACACACTGAGGTAGGCCAGCTGAAGGTCCAAAACTTTTATGGTAATGCATGGATCACCGACAAGGATCTTGCTCATGGGATAAATGAGAAGAATTTTCAAACTTTTATGCAAGGGAAATTTTTGGACTTCAATCCAAGGATGATCAGGGCAGCTCTTTGACTGCCACCTCCAAATCATGGTAGGAGGTCTTATAGTGATAGAGTGAGCAGGGACCGGAGGTATGATGAGGTGATTGCAGACATTTATCTCCTAGGAGCTCAGTGGAAGTTCAGTTCGGACAGGCAGCCAAACCAACTAAACCGGCATTGATACGTGCTCAGAAAAGTATTTTCGTCATGTTAGAGACAAGGGACAAAATTGTAATCTTGTCAAATTCAAGGATCTGAATACTAGAAGAATTATACCATGCTGATCTTGGACATCAAGGAGACCAAGAGCTCGTCTCAAAAATAGTGGGAGGCATAGTTTATCATTAAAATTCGAATTTTATAGGCCTTTATTTTAGTTTGTTTTGCGGTTAAAGTTTGTTAGAATATTTGCTTTAGTTTTGATTTGCTTAGTAGTATTTTTAGGAATTTTAAATTTAAATCAAATCTAATCTAATCCATTAAGATCAAATATGATTTAAATTAGTTATCATATTTTTAGAAATTTTAAATTTTAAATCAAATATGATCTAATCCATTAAGATAAAATCTGATTTATATTTTAAAATCTTATCTTATTTTTTTGTTAGTTTGTCAGGGGCCTATTTAAACACCTTTGGTGAGACCATTTGGAACAACTTTTGATGAATAAAATTTTTTTAGTGCTTTATGCACGTTTTTTTTAGTGTGATTAAGTGAGGTGAGTAATTTGCTTCGCTTGTTGCATGAAGAAGATTGATGGATCCAACACTAAGGTGATCTGTGTGGTGTTCTCTTTCAATTTTTGTCCCTCTGATCTAGGTTGTCAAGGACAGGTTCTTTGAAGGTCTAGTAGGAAAAACCCTTCCGGTGACCTAGGTTGCTAAGAATAAGTTTTTTAGAGGTCTAGTAGGAAAAATCCTTCTGGTGACCTAGGTTGCTAAGAACAGGTTTCTTAGAGGTCTAGTAGGAAAACCTTTATCTATCCAATTAATTTTCTTATCAGGCATGATCTCAACCCAGTTGCCAGAGGATGATTGGAGTTCCTCCAACGCTCCATCATCCCGACAAGCAACCGTTCAGAATGCACAGTAGATAGAGCTATTCTGATCCACTGTATCTTGACTGAGGTTGAGGTAGATGTGGGTCCAATCATTTCACGACAAATCTACAACATAGCCTCCAATGCCAACATACATGCCAAGTTGGTCTTCCCTCATCTCATATACCAGCTTTGCGAGGCTGATGGGGTCCGTATCAATAATGATTTTCTTATCCCCATTGAGTGGCTAATCTCGTGGAAGACTATGGAGCATGCACGAGAGCTAGTAAGGGTCCCAAGAAGGCAAGCCAAGGAAGAGACTGAACCAGCACCTCCACCACCTTTTATTCCTCAAAAGCATTACTTCCCACCTTAGGAGTACTGGCAGCAGTTGACCTCATCCCTTAAGCATATGAGAGTCACTCAGGATAGCCACGGTGTTCTCCTCCATCAGATTGTGGCGGAACAAGAGAGTTAGCGCCATGTGCTTTGCCAAGTGAGGCAAGACATTGGGCGTCTGAGAGGGCCATATGGAGTGTAGCCTGAGGAGGGAGATGGCCACCGACATGACTGAGGTGGTTGAGTTCCTTTCATCCTATTTCTGTTTCCACTTCCTTATGTTATTTATGTTTTCTATTTTCTGATTTTATTATTAATGTATTGCTCTTAGTATTTATTTCCCTCAGTTTAGTTTGTTTCTAGTTTATGTTTTAAATTTCAATTGGTGTCTTATGTATCATCCTCAAGTATTAATTAAAAAGAAAAGGAAGTGGTGTTTATGATTTAAAGATGAGTTTATTTTATTATTATCTTGTTATAATCCATGTGGTGGTCTATATATTGTGATTATGGATGCATTAAGAGAATAATGATATGTAAAGTTCCTTGAGCAAGAGGAATGTTGACTCTTGAGGAACAAAAATTTAGAGAATTGTAATGAAACCTCCATAACTAAGAAAGAGGTTGATCCTTGAACCAAAAGTTATTGAAAAGAAGAATAAGAAAAAGAGAGAAAAAGAAAAAGAAATGAGGGATTAAAAGAGAAGCCAAAGGCTCTCAGTACCACTGGCTAGGAAAATTGAAAGAAAAATAAGCTCAAAGAGCACCCTAGTCAAGTGCTTGTTGTGCTTATGTATCAAGCAAGAGCTTGAAAACAAAGCATTTAGAGTCACGGCTAGGCTCAAAGGTGCAAAGCACCCTCTCCAAAAGAAAGCAAAATTGCAAAGCTCTAAGTATCAATGGTTGAAACTTTAACTATATGCTTGTCGTGCAACTGTGTCAATGAGAGGCTTGAGTCACTAGATTCGAGGGGTGCTGATACGTGGTTAGGAGGGTATTTTCGTTATTTTAGAGTTAAGGGGAAAAATAGTAATCTCGTCATGTTCAAAGATTTGAATACTCGAAGAATTATACCATTACAGTCTTGGACATCAAGAAGACCAAGAGTACTTCTCAAAAATAGTGGTGTTAAAATGGCGACAACTCATAAGGCCCATTGGGCTAAGTAGAAGACACAAATTTAATTTTTGAAATTATTAGGCCTGTATTTTAGTTTGTTTTGTTGTTAAGGTTTGTTAGAAGATTTCATTTAGTTCTGATTCGCTAAGTAGTATTTTTAGAAATTTTAAATTTAAATCAAATCTGATCTAATCTAATATGATCAAATTTGATTTAAATTAGTTATCATATCTTTAGAATTTTAAAATTTAAATCAAATCTGATCTAATCAAATAAGATCAGATCTGATTTAAATTAGTTATCTTATCTTTAGGAGATTTAAATTAAGTTATCTTATCTTATCTTTTAGCTAGTTTGTTAGGGGCCTATTTAAAAACCTTTGGTGAGACAATTTATATAACTTTGATGAATAAAATTTCCAGTTACTTTCTGCACATTTTTTAGTGTGATTAAGTGAGGTGAGTGATTTGCTTCGCTTGTTGCATGAAAAAGATTGAAGGATCTAACACTAAAATAATTTTGTGTGCTAGTATCTTTCAATTTTCATCCCTCTGATCTATGTTGTCAAGGATAGGTTCTTTAAAGGTCTAATAGGAAATCCCTTCTGGTGGTGACCTAGGTTGCTAAGAACAGGTTTCTTAGAGGTCTAGTAGGAAAATCCTTATCTATCCTTTATGTTTTCGCTGTGTCTTTAGGGGTGTGTCTCTTTATGCCAATAATCTCTTTTTTTTTGTGTCATTCTTTTTCTTACCCTCCTTCCAACCCTTCTGTTGGGACGTTAATGCTTCGTCTTTATTAAACTCCCTAAGCCCCCAATAACTTCTTATCAGGTGCTTTATCACCCAGAAACTTGGACCAATTGGTTTGGGATTACCGATTGAAAGCTCACTATCAAGAGTTGCCTTGAGATGGAATAATTAGAGTTGTCAATAAAAGAATTCTCTCTAAAGTTAAAGAAATGGATTCAAGGATTAATCCAAACTTTATGGAGTGAGGTTTCATAACATCATTCGGATTATAGTTCCTTTGAGTTGTTGACATTCCCGAGTTTCAAAGAACAATAAAGAATGAGGATGCATTCATGATTACGGTATTGGTAAATCCCACTCTTGGAACAAGCATGAGCTTCAAGAAAACTTTAACTTCTAATCAAACCCATTTCTAGTTTCATTGTTCAAGTTGCTTGAGGACAAGTAACACTTGAAGCTTGGTGTTGTGATGCGTGAGCATCATTGGTATCTTTTCTATGTCATTTATATAATTTTTCTGTTGATTTGTTAATGAATTTTAGTATATTAGCCCCCATTGGACACTGCTTTGAGTTGTGTAGCATTTGACTCATTTCAGGTGGTTTTCTGGTAAAGAATTGGTGAAAGAAGGCATAAAGAAGCAAATGAGGACCATGCGTACGCATCATCCATGCGTATGCATCACCGGAGCAAAAGGGAGATCGTGGGTACGCATGCGTTGCGCGTATGCATGACTAGAAGAGCCCAATTGGACTATTCATCCCAGGAACGCTAGCGCTAAATGCCACGACTCGGCGTTTAGCGCCCAAAGCTACGTAACTTATTGTTGGACTCTGGAGACCTGGCGCTAAATGGCCAAACATCCCACATTTAGCGCCCAAGCCTATTCTGCAAGAGTAAAGCTCACTGCCTGGGTGGCGCCAAATGCTCAGAACCTGGCATTTGGCGCTGAGCACATACCAAGGAGATGGAGACCACGTTTATAACTAATCAACAAGACCTTTGGAAGATTTGATTTTGTAAATCACAAGACCATTAGAAAAGATCCTTTAGGGTTTTATTTAAATTTTAAATCTATTTTAATTAGGACTATAAATAGGATTTAGATGAGCCCATGCGGGGACTTCTCTTCTCCTAATTTTTCATTCTAGACTTTTATATTTTTCTCTGCTAGGATTTTCTACACCATGAGCAAGTAAACCTCCATAGTTAAGGTTAGGAGATCTGTTTACTTGAATGGATGAATAATTAATTACTTTTCTACTCTTAATTTATACCTTTATTATTGTTTAAGGATTGGTTCCGTTCTTTATCTTTGGAATTAGTGATTATTGCGAAATAACGCTAATTCTACTTGAATTCTATTTGAGTCTCAGAAAAGTTATATCATTAGAATTATAGCCTAAAACCAACTCCTCACAATTGCTAATTATCTGGACTTAGTGTGGTACGTGACATATAACTGCACTTTGATTTGGGATTCTTAGGGTTATGTGGCGTGTAAACCGGAATTTGAACTTAAACCTCTAATACAATTGAGTAATCAAGGAATTGACGGTCGGTTGAATTAGAGGAGATTGGATTGCCTAGGAATAGGAATTTAATCAACAGGGGTTTGCTATTAACATTATCATTATATGATCAAGGTAGTTAACAATTGTTATTAATCCAAGCATTTAAATATTTCCAAAACCTTAACTCGATTCTCATACCATTTTCTCAACTGTCTGTTGTTAGTTTCCTTAATTCATTGCTTTTTATGCCATTCGAACATCACCCCTTTATTTCAACTTGTCTAACTAGATTAGCTAATCAACCATTGCTTGCTTAGTCCGTTATTCCTCGTGGGATCGACACTCACTCACCATGAGTTATTACTTGATACGATCCGGTGCACTTACCGGTAAATTATGGTATTCAAAAATCCACACCAAAGGATAAACTAGTGGAGCTTTTGTTGTTCACAAAGATGGTACTATTGCTAGGAGAGCATGTACCATTGAAAAAGTTGAAGAGTTAGATGGTGGTGGGGCTAATGAAATAACTGTGAAGGCTGTTGGGCCTGGACCACTTGTGGTGCATAAGGCCCAATTTGTTGAATAGGCTAAGGTTGGTAAAAAGGCCTAGGTTGTGATCAAGGCCCAGGTTGGGACAACTTCTATATTGGAAGAGGATTCTGTAGCTGCAGAGAGGTCAGAGTCAGGAAGTGATGGTGAGTCTGAGGATGATGGCTATAAGCCTAAAAGTGATGCTTTCGATAGCGATAAAGGGTGGAGTGATTTTAATTCTGAAGACAGTGCAGTAGAAAGAGCTTTCGATGACAGTGATGATAACTAGAATGGTAATGGTAGTTTGTTTGATGTTGAGATCACAACCATGAAGGAATCTCAGAAGGTGAAAGAAAGTGTTACAGTTGATGAAGTTGAGAAAATGACCAGTGACACTATCACAAGGGAAATGAGAAAATGGTGGCTGCTGGTTTAAGGGACGAAGATGATAGATATAATAGTGAGGAGTTATAGGAGATCCCTGTAAGTGATGATGAAGGTGATCCCTCATTTAGGAAGTACCCTTTGCACAAACATTTGAAGGATATGAAGGTGTATAAATGGGAGGTTGGCACAATATATATTTCCAGGGATCCTTTTAAGGAGTGTACAACTAGTTATGCTGTGTAGAATGGTAAAGAATTATGGTTTTCTAAGTGTGACAGCTGTAGGTTTATGGCGGTATGCAAAGAAAGATACAAGTGGTTTGTATACTACGATAAGATGAAGAAGGATGATACATGACAGTTGACAAGTTGTTATAAAAAATACACATGTAGCAAGTCCACAAAATTAGAATCATGATTTCTCAATGGCTTAGCAAAGCATTTATGAAGAAGATTTGTGAGAACCCAAAGATCAAGCTAACAATCTTGACGAAGAAAGCCCATAGCAAGTGGAATGTTGACTTTACAAAGTCTAAAGGTGCCAGAGTGAAGTAGTTAGCATTGGATGAGATTAATAGAACTTATGGAGAGCAATATAGGAGAATACATGACTATGCTGCCAGGTTACTGAGGTCGAACCTAGGTACCACTGTTCGTATACAAGTTCAGAGACCTCCTGAGTTTCAGTTAGAGACATTAATCCCTGAGAAGGACATGAGACTAACCTTTGAGAGGATTTACATATGCTTGGATGCTTGCAAAAGGAGCTTTTTGGTGTGCAGACCCATGATTGGTCTTGATGGTAGCTTCATCAAGACTCCATATGGAGTTTAACTACTCATAGCTATTGGATGGACTCCAATGATTAAATTTTATCAATTGCATATGCTGTAGTTGAAGCAGAGAATCAAAGAACTCATGGACTTGGTTTTTTTACTGAATTTGTGTGATAATTTAGGTGTTAATAAAATCAGAATATGTACATTCATGAGCGATCAATAAAAGGTTCATATCATTTAGATTTCATATTTGTTGTTGTTTCCATAATTGGATATTTACTTCATAGATTGATTGGTTTTGTTTTTAATTCTTGTTTTCTAGGGATTGATTCCTACATTTGATGAGTTGCTGTCTGGCATGGATCACAAGTTCTGTGTGAAACACTTATATAGCAACTTTAGAAAAAGATTTCCAGGTGTAAACTTAAAATTGATTATGTGGAATGTAACAACCTGAATTTTTATGCCAACATAATATTTTTCGAAAAATGTTATTTTCAGCAATTAATTTTATTTTGACGAGTCAATTTCAAGTTTCGAAGTAAAATAAATGATAATATAATTTTATTATTATGTTATTAATTTATTTTATATGCTATAATTATAATAGAGTTTAAATAATAATAATAATATTATTATTATCATGTTCGATATCCGCCGATATAAATAAATATTGGTACTCTTTGATGGACTTAGAGTTGCTAATGCTCCATCATATACCTTTTATTATTAAGTTACTAATATTATTTATATTAGTAACTCATATATATTTAAACTTATATATTATTACTTGTATTTTAATATACCCAATTTTTATAATTATCCGTTTAAGATATTTATCACTTGAATCGCTGATTCAATAACTTGGTTTTGTGACACCCAATCCTTCCATTTAATAACTATGACACATAATCATCAAATCACTAGTTATCATCATCATTCCATCTTAATTCATCCGAACCATTTGGAGAAAGAAAAGAAAGAAAATCAAGAGAGAGAATGTGAACTTCATGGAAACATAAACTATCCGGCTTAGATTTCTTGTGATCCATAATTTCAATAAAAAATCTAATCCAATTAAAATGTTTGTATCTTCCTCATCTACATGTTGACGCCACTTTTGTTTGAGAGAAGTTGACGGTGGAGTTTCCCCCAAATTTTCATGGTTCGGCCGGTTGGTGCACTAGAAAGCATAGCCGATTTCTGACATTTCCTTTTTCAGTTGTTCGGTCAAAAAACTTTTCTAGAGTTTCTATTTTTTTGATTTCATACGAAGGTAGGGTTTGGTAATTTTGCACCAATTAAATGTTAATGTGATAAGTGATTGTTGTTTTGCTTGATTTTTTGTTTGATTTTGATTGAGATCATGCTTGATTTTCATTGAAATTATTGTTGTTTTGATTGATTTTTTGTTTGAGTTTGATTGAGATTATGCTTGATTTTCATTAAAATTGTTGTTGTTTTGATTGCTTGATGATTCATTCTTTATGGGTACAGCCCAGAACCGAGGTATTTTGAGTGAATTTGGGACTGTCTAGCAGTGAGAAAACTTGATAAAATTAATGGGGTCTGATGGTTGAGAGATTAAACAAAATACTGTGAAAAATCGGTAACCTTAAAAATGAAAACAGATTAAAAATCATATATATTTTCGATCAGATTATAAGAAAGGATTTTTGTGTTTAAAGAACTGTATTTTTTACCAATATGATATTATTATTTTGAGAATAAAATTGTGCTTTTATAAAAAAAATTGAGGTTGATTTTATAAATAAATAAGTTTAGAGGTATTTTGAGTAAAAGGTAAGCGTTTAGGGGTGTGCGAGTATTTTTTTATAAAAATTCAGAGTTACTTTTATGAATATTAATCTATGAGATTTAATTAGTACTTTTCTAAAATTGTTGGGTTAAAAATAAAATACTTAAAAGTTTGAGGTTTAGAGTATAATTTCTAAAAGTTTAAAAATAAAGTTTTAATAAAATTAGTTTTGGTATATCAACTTAGAAACATTGAATATTAATACTCCTTTAATATTATTTTACTTATATCAATTTAATTAGTATCTATTTTCATTTAGTTATTTTTACTAAAACCATTATTTTTATTAAATAAGAAAGGAAAAGTGAGACAATAAGACTTTATAAAATTATTATAAACACAGAGTTATATTAAAAATTTTATAATTCTCTTTTCATAAAACATTTAGGGGAAGGTGAGCGATAGTGCGAACATGTTTTGATATATTAAGAATAATAAAGTAAAAGACTGAAGAAAGAGAAAAAAAATGGAAACAAAAAAAAAACGAGTAGAGATGTTTTTCGTTGAGAGCGACCTGAGATGATTGTTTGCTACTGATAACGAGCAGAGATATGGTGGTAATTCCACTGAGAAAGTTTCTTTTCCAGGATACATCAGCCATAGAGGGCCGCACCTGTAAGGCGAGGTTGCTTACAGAAGTTTATCTTAACATACAACAGCTAAAAAGAGCTGCACCTATAAGGTAAAGTTGCTTACATAGGTTATGTTCGGCATTTAATAGCTATAGATAGCTACACCTGTAAGGCGAGATTGCTTACAGGGGTTGTGCCAACTGGAAAGCCATGTCTGGAACTAGTACCGGATAGTGTCGGGAGCGGGTAGAAATCAACAGATGAGCTCATTACTTGTACTAAGAATAAACATGCATCATAATTGTTTACGCATAATTCCTGTGAACACTATTTTCTGTGATTGTGTTTGTGCTTTGTTGTGTTTATTAGTTGTTGCTGTTGATTGGGTATAGTATTAAAACGGACTAAACTAACTACCCCGACCCTAATAAGAACTCCACAGTTCTTACCCCCTGCTTTTTCCCCTGCAGATGAAGACGAAAGTGATCTTCTTCGAGCATGACCATAGACAGATATGAGGGGCAGCATGTTTTGGACGTCTCCAACTTAGCATAGACTTTTATGTTTAATTTCTCACTTTTGGTTAGATCCACCAAGAGATTAGAGATTGTATAGCTTTGCTAGGCTAGTTCGGGTACTAGTTTAAGGGTTTCCTAAATGGACCGGGTCCCAGAGTGTCATATATATATATATATATATATATATATATATATATATATATATATATATATATATATATATATATATATATATCGATTACGTGATAACTCAGTTACAAGCTTAATATTAAGTAATAGTTATTTAAGGAACAAGTTAGTAAAACTCGATTTTCAATATGATCATGATATGCTGGAAATTGGGTCGTTACATGAAAGGCTGTAAAGGCAACATATGTCCAGCAATGGGAGAGAAGAATGAATGAGATATAGCAGGTTGATTAAGGAGCTTATAGACATCTTATGGAGATGCTTGCCAAGTTTTGGAGTAAGTCCAGGTTTAGTTATTTACCTAGATATGATGTACTTGTTAATAATATGTGTGAATGTTTTAACTCTGTTATAGTAGAAGCTAGAGAGAAATCCATAGTGACTATGTTAGAAGAGACTAGGGTTTATATCATGAATAGGTGGGCTGATAATAGAGAAAGTATACTGACCTATATTAGAAATATTTTGCCAAAATAAATAAGAAGATTGAAAAAGAGTTTGATAAGGATGGGGAGTGGATGACCATCAATGCGGGTAGGGACAAGTATGAGGTGTACAACACTGCACGCAGGGTAATAAAGACAAGTTTGTTGTGGATTTAAGGATCATGAGTGATCCTGTAAAAAGTTTCAACTAACAGGTTATCCTTGCGAGCATGCCATGAGTTGCATTAGGAAAATGTGTTTAGATGTCAAAAATTATGTGAACAACTGCTATAAGAAAGAGGCCTATGTGAACTATTATCAACATATAATCTACCCTGTTAATGGACCAAATCTGTGGGAGTGAATTCAGATTGATGATGTGCTGCCACCAGTCTTTAGAAAACCAAAAGGGCGACCTAAATTAAGTAGGAACAAGGCTGGTGATGAGCCAAGGAATACTGGACCACTTTCAAAATTATTCAGGGAAGGACAACAACAAAAATGCTCCTACTGTTTTGCACTTGGCCACAACAAAAGAACCTGCCCTAGAAATTACAAGGTGGAGGCCTCAACAAAAAAGGTTGATTTGGATGGATTGTATATATAGGTTCTAATTGCTTGTATGTATTTTATTATCAATTTCATGATGCCTTTGTTTTTTTGTTATTGGTTGTAGAATAATACAGCGCAACCATCCAAGAAGAGGGTTGGAACAACTAGGACTGCAAATACTAACAAAACAGTAGCAAAGGTAGCAAAGACAACAACAAGAACTCAGCCAAAGAGAAAAAATAATGTACCACATGTAGGGACCCAACAGTCACAGTTCTCATCCAAAAGAGCTAAATGCACCAGCATCAGCAGTAACAGTCAACCCCGACCATCCACAATAACACAGCAAAGTCCATCAAGAAGGACTTTGAAGTATATGGCCAAAATAGCACCTAAGACGGGAAAGCATTGGGATGATCTAGAATAGTTCTATGTTTTATTTTGTTGTGTAATGAAAATGGAAATGAGCACCTTCTTTTGATATTGTAATGCTTGTGGGAAGATACTTTTAAGACTTCTATTTTGTACAAATACTGTATTTGGATGGTCATCTTTTGTGATGTTACTTTCATGATTATGTTATGCGAAGCTATTATAAGACTTCTTAACATTGTTATAAATTATTTTTAGACGTATTATGATGTGAATTGCTTCTTTCAAACTTCTTCTTATTGGTTGTCAAAGCACTTTCAAGTGTTAGAGTGCACTATATCAATTTTCAGCTTAACATATTTTTCATTTCAATCAACAAATAAAAACCTTTACAGCACATACTTTTACACATTCAACAATACCACATACCCCATATTCATATAAAAAAGGGGGCCAATTTAGAAAATTTACTTCATAACTGTTAACACCCTAAACCAGAATTCTAAATCTTGCAGCAGTTCACATGTATGGTAGCCTCATATGTCTTGCATAACTATATCGTTCATATAGCAACAACTCAACTATTCTCCATCTAAGAACCCCAATTGCAGCTGCCACTGCAAATTTTCTTTCAGCCTTGTGTAGGTTATCCTTCAATGCACTTGCTTTCCTCCGCAGTCTTTGAATTTGTGGTTCTTGTCCTTCAGCCTCTACCCAAGCAAAATATACACATTTTTCTCCTATCTGTACTTAGAAAAATAGAAAGAGAAAACCCAATCATTGATGAATCGAAAGAGGAGAGTAGAAACAGGAGACCAAACGTTACCACAATAGGAGATTTACTTGGTAAATGACGCATCCTTAAAATCTTCTTCCAGGGTTCTCCACCATAGACGACGTCTGCAACACTAATCTCTCCCCACAAAGGTATGTCCTCCTTCTCCCACGAGCCTTAGTGCTGCTGTGCGAACTTTGAGAAGATGATTGAGAAGTCATTCTTAGTAGTTTAACCAACGCTGCAAGGAATAAGAACACAAAGATGAACATCAAGGGTTTAAGGTTATTTTATTGACCATAATTTTTTTTTTTTTGGATTTTTTTTCCTTCCAACGGTAAAGTCCACCGTTTTGTACCAGGCTGGACCTTTAAATGCCCATGTGGGATACTCCGTTAAATATTTCACCCTCACTTCACGGCGAAACTACATTAAATCTAATTAAAACTTTTTTGAATGTAAATAGAACATTTTAAATCTTAGGGACTAAAACAGGATTAGGCTCAAACGTAGGGGATCAATTTAGTACTTTACCCAACTCAATTTTATGAGGTTAATTGTTACATTGTAACCATAATTCTATTATTAAAGGAGAATGTTACAATATTAACTATATATAAGCCTAAGAACATCATATGAAAGGAGATTAATAAGGCATTAAGCATCTTATGATTAGAGTAGTTCATTAAGAGAGCAACCCACACAAGAAAAGCTTGTAACATCTTAACCTCAAAATATATGCACTATTCCAAAGACTTGCACTAAGTTATGATCTCTAACTTAGTTTCTCTTGTGACCCATATTAATTTGAGTGTTGGAGTTCTTGCAGGAACACGCACCTCCTACCATTGGGAATGACAAACTCAGGATATTAGGAACTCATAATAGGAGGATAGCAGTAACATTGTGTCTATAACCTACTCTTTACGATTTTTTTCAAGTAACTCCTAAATTTGAAAGTAAAAACATTATGAACACTAATTAAATTAGATTCTTAGCTTTGTTAATTTGAAGGAAGTGAACGAAAGACTTCTAGTTAGTGATGGTGTACATGTAAGGAATTCCGACATTTAGTCTGTATTGGTCTAAGAGATATAAAAGTTAGAGTTAGATAATTTGTTTTGGACGGATATTATATCTTTTATTTATAATGTATGAAAAAAATTTAAAAAAATCTAAATAAACTCGTGCTGAATTTAAGTACGATCTTGTGTAGATATGATCTAAATTATGTTTTGTATGAGTCAATATAATTCTTCAAGAGTTATTTTTAGATCAGCCATCATCTTAGGTCTAATTTAAAAATTTATCGTATCATTTTTGTTATTAATATAATTGGTATTATTTTTCAGATAGAATTGTAATTAATTATTCATAAAAAATACTCTAAAAAATCAATACGAGTTAATTATTAAAAAAACTTCAACACCAAAAATATTAAAAAGGACCCGTTTATTTAATATCCAGAGAGAATGACAAATAATAGTGATACTATCATTTTGAAAAACAGTAGAAATAGTATCTCATTTACTAGTAGTTCGTTTGACAAGGAGTTTGTTGACTTTGGGGTAGGGATTATTCGATCTACGCTTGCCCATCCTTTTTCCCATTTCTCTTAATTTCATTAGGAATTTTTATTTAATTAAATATATCATGAATATATTGAAAAATTTAAATATTCACGGTAAGTTTGATTTATATTTTTATTTTCAGTTTTCTATTTTTATAATTTTATGAGAAAAAAAAAGTAAAAACAAAAAATAAAATTTTATTATTTTTGTTGTTTTTTTTACTATAAAATTTTAAAAACAAAAAAATACAAATACAAATCAAATTCATCCTTAATTTTTTAATATAAACTTTTTATATAAAGTCCTTTAACTAAGGTCTTATAGATTTAGCTAATACATATTCTTAAGATACATGATAAAATTATTAATAATAGAATATTTTAATTTTTATTAAATATAAAATAAATACATCAATAAATTAATTTTTATATTTTTAATAAAAATTTAATTAATTTGTAATTTTAATATATATATTTTTAGGACACAGAATAACAAAATTTATGTGTTATAATATTTATTAGCTAATTCCTGAAAAGAATAAAAAAAGGGGGTAATTAATGTGCATATGTGTTATTTAGTTGTTCTTCGATAACCAATTTTAAACACATTAATTGTCATCCCATTTATTGTCGGTTCTTGGGATCTCATGTGCTGATGTGCTGATTGGCTAGTGGCTTGGCTTGGCTTGGCTTGGCTTGGCTTAGGTTATTAAATGAATTAGTCAATGTGTAAATATACTACTACTGATAATCTACTATAGTGGTAGTAACAAAGCCTTTTGCTAGCTTAATACTTTTACGTTAAAACGTTAGTAGTTAAATATATAATTATTTATATAACTTTTTTTTTAGGAAAAGTACGAGGAGACAATAGCCTTATTGTACAATGTATATAATGGGGTTTAATTGAAATTAAAATTAAATTATGGGTTATTAATTAATTTTGAATTCTTTCTAATTTAAATTTTGAAACAAATTAGGATTTTCATATTGGTGAATTGAGACTCTGCAACTAGCCTCTCATCTTATCTTCCTCTCGCTGGACCTCTCACCTGCTGGATGCCAGCCATGGCCGTGCATCCACAGCCAACGCTGCCCCATCTACGGCAATCTTCGAGCACCCGCCGTCCCCTGAAAATTTTTTTTCCCACATGAAATTGATCGGCGCAACGTGCAACCCACCGCGATTTCTTTCTCCGCTGCGACTCCCCCACCCGCGAGATGAGACATTCGCGGCTTCCTCCACGCACAGAGCCACCCCCAACATCACCGCAATTCTCCCACTCACGACGAAGAAACCCAACCCCAAAACGGCACTCGAAAGTCGCGCCACTGCGCCGCAAGCCGCAACGCCTCTGATCCCTGCGTCGCCTTCCCGACGATGAAGAAGATTGCCCTCTGCTCCCATGCACCGCGCGTTCCCAACAAAGAAGGCTGCCCTCTGCTCCCTTGCGTCGCGTCTGTTGAAAGGGGAACATATTTTGAGCATGTGAGCATCTAACTAATTAACCTGAGTCTCTTTCTCTTTTTGGCTTAGATTTGGTTGCAATTGGAGCTATCTTATTTGTATTTTTATTGTATTTTGGGGTTGAATAATAAATGAATAATTGCTTTTTTTTTCCTCTCTGTATTTTATATTGAGGCATGCCAGGGCTTTAGATAAGCAGTTTTTCATGCTTTAAATGGAACTAGCAGCTGCTAGGAGTTCTCATGAAGCCAGGATCTCAGACTCGAATAGCACGGCCACTACCAAGGGGATATCCGGGGAAGGCGCTCCTAGGAAGAAGGCCTTTATAGTGATTGGAATAAACACAGCTTTCAGCAGCAGGAAGAGGCGTGATTCGGTCCGAGAGACTTGGATGCCTCAGGGTATATTATATTTCCTCTAGAAATTGTTTCTGCTAAGAGTCAATGTTGGTATATTATATGGATCCTAACATTGAGAGGACATTGAATTAGAATGGCATGACCAACTTTTATATATATCTAATACCTATTTGAATAGGAGAACAACTTCTTCAGTTAGAGCGCGAGAAGGGAATTGTTATTAGATTCATGATTGGTCACAGGTAATTGGTTGGACAATTCTAGTTTAGTGTGACTGAAAATTATCTTGACAACATAAGTTGTTAAAGTTATCCTTTCCTTTGAAGTTTTAATGTATGTTATTGTGTTTTTGTGTAATTTCTTTTAATCCTAAATACTTACTAGGATAATAGTATACTCAAACTTATCTTCACTATTTATTTTTGCTAATTCTATTTCTTCTATATGCCTATGTTGTGCAAATAAATTATGTGTTTAGTTGTTTGAAGTTATCCTTTCCTTTGAAGTTTTAATGGATGGTTAATTTCATTATTAATTGTTTAGTTGTTTGGATTGGATTCAAGTAAATACAAATAAATTATGTTGGATGTGATGGAACTGAGGCATGAGGTTCAAATTTTAACTTATTGTTGATTTAACAATAAGTAGATTTTACAATCTAGTAATATTCATATGTGACATTGAGCGATGTTTGTTGTGAATTGATACATAGTTACCGAATCACAGTGGCCTCCGTGAAGAGAAAATACCAAGAGTTGGATTGCTGTTTGATCTTTGCAACTGGCACAGGATTTTTATGCGAACTATATAAAGAAAGTCGGTTTCGTAAGTAAGATTAGGATTCATAAACTAAGTGATGTTTAGTTTTTTGTATTGGATTCAAGTAGACCAAATTAAGTTATGCTGTATGTTCATTTTACTAGGTCTGTAGATGGTAATATTTATTATTAAGTGTTTAGTTGTTCGGATTGGATTCAAGTAAATACATTTAAATTATGTTAGATGTTCATTTTACTAAATATACAAATGGTTATTTTCTTTGTTCAGTGGATGTTTGGTTGTTAGTATTAGATTCAAATAAATACAATTAAATTATGTTGGATATTCATTATACTAAGTGTACGGATGGTTATTTTCACTGTTACGTGGATGTTTGGTTGTTAGTATTAGATTCAAGTAGATACAATTAAATTATGCTAGATGTTTAGTTTAATAGGTATGCGAATTGTTATTTTCATTTTCAAGTAGATGTTTGGTTGTTTGTATTAATTAATTATTATGTACCTTATGTGAATACATAAAAAAGCAAAATTTTCTTATAACTTTAAGGAATTTAATTTTCATGCACTGATTGTGTAAAACGTTTTACCTAATTGACTAATCACACCTATCTTTTTAGATGATTATTCACGTAATCAAAGTAAAATAGTACTAACAAAAATTAGATACATGCATAAAACTAATTTACACTGACAATGTATTAAAGTTAAATTAATTTTTTAGTCGTTAGAAAGAGTTACTAAAAAAATTTATCATTCTCAATATATACAAATTTTATCGATAGTGGTGTAAATTAAATTGTGACCAAGATTAGATAAGAGTGAATTCTTCCTTGATTTTAATTATTTTGTTTCTAAATTAACCTACATCTATGTATGTGGTTTATGCATTTGCATCATTCAGATGATTGCAATCCTTTTTAAAGTATAATATATTCGTGTCATCAATGCATGAAAAGTAACAATAATAAAAAAAAAAAGAAAAGTTAAGTAATTAATTTTTACCCTTTAGAACCCAAAGAAATAATAGAATAATAAAATGCATGAAACAAAAAGAGTGAGTCAGTTTTGTCACAAAATAGTTACCTTGCTATTGCTGGCTAATTGCAGTACATGATCATTGATCACTAGTAAAATGGTCATTTCCAAATCATAATTTTTAATTACAATACGTCGGATGTTCAATTCACTAGGTATGCGGATGGTTATTTTTATTCTTAACTGGATGTTTATTCGATTGAGACACAAGCAAAAAAAAACGAAATATCTATATATTTGTGACTAAAAAAACATCATAATATCTTATAACTAAACTCTAACTATTCAACAAACAAACAATATCAAAGAGGGTTGTACTATTTTCACTTTTATTCGACTTATTTTTTTCTTCTTTTGCTCGTCTTTTTCTTGGATAATTCTTCAATCCGTTGTGTAATGGTCCTCTTCATGGGTAAGCCACATAGAAAATCACGTAATATGTCCTCTGCAATCCAATGCAAACATCTTTTCAGTTTATACCCAAGTAAAAAAAATTTAATATCATAGCAAATAAACCTTGTAATCATTCTAACCTTGTACTCTTATATTTATAAAGCAGACAAATTTTCATATAAAGAAATGCAGAATTATGAGTTTTATTTTCCTTTTCTAAAGTAACATGCAATACCTGAAGGTTATGAACAGTATTACAATAAAACCATAAGCCAGGATCCTTTTTCATATGATTATGCCTATCATGAATATTATGGAGAAAATAATCAGCCTTTGAAATTTCAAATTAAAACTACACAAGTTAGTCATAACGAGTCTCACATTAATAATGATGTTCAAATAAATGATGACACTGCACAAAACAATATACGTGATGATATTGTACATAATGACATAAATAGCACACATACACAAATAGTGACAACTCCTGCACCCTTAACTCAAACATACAAAAACCAATCCATGCACTCACATGCCCTGTACCAAGAAGGTCTAATAGAATTAGACAACCTCCATCCAATCTTAAAGATTATAAGTGCTGGAGTCTCATCACCAACAACAATAGCTCAACCATGAATCACTTCAACAGGTATTATTTATCTAACACTAAATCAATTGCAACCATCTACACTCATAACTTATTCTACACGTTCCAATATACTAAAATTGCAACAATAGAGTTCTTCACTATGAACAACCAAGCATCTAAGCAAGATTCATTGCATCTAAAATTAGAAGGAACAGAAACAGTAAACATCCCAATAAGAAGCAACATGAATTGCAACAATCTCAACCAACATCATACTCCATACGCTCCAGGACAATAAAATTGAACCTAATGATTTGTCACTACGTATAATCACTCATATCAGAAGCAAAATTTGTCAATAGTGCAACATGCAACAGCGATTATGATTGAAGAAATGAACAACTCAACCCACTTAGCTTGAATGGTTAGCCTACTGCCGGCGATGATGTTCGTCGTGGTCCTGGTGGATGGTCGACGAACTGGTGGCTAATCTTCCAGGATCTGTTGCTCGGCTGCCACTCTGCGACGGGTACGCTGGAGACGACGGCTTCCGCGTGACGAGATGTGCAACCGAACAGGGCGAGGCTGGGCTGCAGTTCGGGTCAGAGGCGTAGCGCTCAGGGGCTGGGCTCCAGTGACGGGGAGATGTGCAACGGCAACAGGGCGAGAAACTTGAGGGGAACGATGAAGGACGCTCGTGAGGACTGGTCGGCATCCGAGGTTGCAGCTTCCGGCGCACGCGATTCTCTGTCGATAGGGGTCTCTGCAGCGACTGGGACGGTTTTGGGTAGGGGAGACAAACCGTGGGAACCAAAAGGATTGGGTAATTGGGGAAAATTTTGAAATAGGATTAATTGGGTGGTGGGGTAAATTAAACAGCCATAAGAAATTAGGGTTATTGAGGGTTAATTTACTCTTTTAATTTAAATTGAGCCTAATAAATAGTCCATTGTAACTATTGTATACATATTCTATTGTCTCCCTAGTGGGACTCTTTTTTCTAATAGTTTAAATATTGTAAGAGATAATTAATTTAAAAGGATAATATTCAAAATTTTATATTTATTTGTGTGAAGGTGCTTGATATATATATATATATATATATATTAGTTTAACTTTTTAAAAAGGAAGTTTCAAGAAAAAAAAAATATCACCAAAAAATTATATATAACAAGTATTTTACTTCCAATTTTCAATTTGATGCATATGTTGACTTCATAGATACGATCCTAACAATTCGTAATAGATCTCCCATGTCAGAAGTATACTTTTTGCAAGCTGAGTATAATAAAGAGGAATTGTATATTTAATATTAAAATAATTTATAAAAGGTAATACAAATAAATAATTTATTTTTATACTATAAAAATACAAAGAAAATATATGCAAAATATGTTATGTTTGATACAAAGAGGTTAGAAAAGAAAAAAATAATTTAAAAAAGTATACAAGGTTGTTACTAATATATACATCAAGAGTACGCTAATTATAGAATAATATCCTAATAAATTACATTGATTTTTTTCTAATTCTCTTTGATATTTTTTTGATTTTGTTCCTTAACTATGATATTCTAATACTCCCCCTCAAAGTGAGTAGTGTGATCACCAATACTCAGCTTGGTTAGAACTTTAGCAAGGACTTATTTTGAAAAGCAAGAATATCAGCCAACTAATTTTCTGATCTCACAAATGGAAGCTCAATAGTACTATTCTCAATTTTTTCTTTGATAAAGTGTCGATCCACTTCAACGTGTTTTGTTCTATCATGTTGTACGGGATTCTCTGAAATGCTGATTGCGGTTTTGTTGTCACATGTCAACTGACTTGGCAATTGTGGTGGAAACCCAATCTCAGTCATCAATTTTCTTATCCACAATACTTCAGTTATGCCTTTAACGATCCCTCAAAATTCTACCTCTGCACTTGAAAGTGCTACAACTTTATGCTTCTTGCTTTTCCAAGTTACCAGGTTCCCTCTAACAAGTGTAAAGTAACCAGCTATTGATCTTCTATCGTTTGGATTGCCCGCCCAATCTGTATCAATGTATGCCTCAACCTTCAAATGGCCATTCCTTTTGAATATGATTCCACTTCCTGGAGCTCCCTTCAAATATCGAACTATCCTCATAGCGGCTTTCATATGATCTTCTTGTGGCTTATGCATAAACTGACTTACTATTCCCACAGCATAAGCTATGTTAGGCCGAGTATGTGATAAGTAAATTAGTTTCCCAATCAGTCGCTGGTACCTTTTCTTATCTGCTAGGGTTGCACCTTCTACTATCTTCAACTTGTGATTAACTTGCATGGGCGTATCTATTTGTTTTCAATCCACCATTCCTGTTTCTGCCAGAAGGTCCAAAATGTACTTTTTTTGGGAGATAAAGATTCCTTTGCTGGATCATAGAACCTCTATTCCTAAGAAATATTTTAGTCTTCCCAAATCCTTTATTTCAAAGTCTGTAAATAGGTTCCTTCTCAATTTTGTAATTTCTTCAGCATCACTTCCCGTTATGATCATATCATCCACATATATTATTAGGCAAGTGATTAAATCTCCCCATTTTTTCAAAAAAAGGGAATGATCAGAGTTGCTTTGCTTGTACCTATACCTTTTTATGGCCACTGTGAATCTTCCAAACTAGGCACGTGGAGATTGTTTAAACCCATAAAGAGTCTTTTTTTAACCGGCAAACTTCATATTTTCTAAATCCGATTGAGAAACCTTGAGGAGCTTCCATGTACACTTCTTCTTTCAACTCTCTATGCAAGAAAGCATTCTTGACGTCAAATTGATGGAGTGGCCAATCTTCATTTGCTTCTATTGAAAACAACACCCTGATGGTGTTAATCTTTGCAGCTGGTGCAAAAATTTCAGTGTAGTCGACACCATAGGTCTGTGTATAACCTTTGGCCACCAACCTTGCCTTGTACCGTTCAATGGTGCCATCTGCTTTGTGTTTAATGGTAAAAATCTATTCACACCCGACTAGCTTTTTTCTTATTGGTAGGTACACTTCTCCCAAGTTCCGTTTTTCTCTATGGCTTCCATTTCTGTATTCATGGCTTTTTGCCATTCAACTTTCTCATTGACTTCTCGGACAGGTCTTGGAATGTCTTCTGTCAAGAGTGTGGTGGGAAAAGCCTTTGCAAAATTTGTTATTCCTTCTCTAGCTACCCTTATCGGGTATCTTGAGTTACGAGGAACATGTTCTGGTAAGTACTGATCAGAAGGTATTCCTCTGCTTCTTCTTGGAGGGAGAATAAAGGTATTGGACTCTGGTTTTTCATGTTTTAGTGCTATACTGTTATTGTTAGTGGCCTCATTAAAAACAGAGAGTAAATTACCAGATTGGCAATTACTTACCTCTTGTCTAACATTCTCAAAAGGACTTTCACTGGTTGTATGTACTGAGTTATTTCCTACGTTGAGTGAAGTATGCTTGGTGGTTCCATCTACTTGCTCTGTTTGAATAGTTTCTGAGCAACAAAGATTATTTAGCCAACTTGGTGGTTCATTATTATTCTCCCCCTGAATGCCATATTGGCGGCTAAGTTAAAATTCGGATTCTAAAAATCACAATCTATGGTCACATGAACACGAAGAGTGATTGGATTGTAGCACCTATACCCCTTTTGGTGTGTAGCATACCCAACGAAAACATATTTTTCTGCACAAGGATCAAGTTTGGTTCTATTGACTTTGGGGTATGGACAAAGACGGAACATCCAAATACTCGAGGTGGTAAGGTTAGAATAGGTGGGATTACAGTTTGAGTAGCCAAGACTTGTAAGGGTATTTTGTGGTGGAGAACTTGGGTAGGTAGGCGATTCAGTAAGTAGGCAGAGGTTGCTATAGCTTCAGGCTAAAAAGTTTTTGGAACTTGTGCATCAAAAAGCGTGGCTCGAGTCATCTCAAGTAACTTACGATTTTGCCGCTCAGCCACACCATTTTGTTGGGGTGTATTTGGGCAGGAAGTTTGATGGATAAGGCTATTTTGCATAAAAAAATCGTGCATTGATTGGTTTATAAATTTTCCACCATTATCTGAGTGAAGTACTTGAATTTTCTTGTTGAATTTAGTTTGAATCATTTGGTAGAAAGTAAATAATTTATCAGGTACTTCAGATTTGTATTTTAAAAAATATACCCAAGTCATGCGAGAGAAATCGTCTACAAATAACACAAAATATTGAAAATTATTATGGGAAATAGGGGTTGGGCCTCACACATCAGAGTGTATTAGAGAAAAAATGAAATTGACTCTAGTGTTGGTGGGAAGAAAAGAAACTATGTGATTTTTTGCACGAATACAAGTTTCTCATTTGAGAGGTTCAGTGCTACTTGTAAAAAGACTAGGAAATAAAAACATGAGATACCCAAATGAAGGATGTCCGAGACGCCTGTGCCATAACTAAATTTTCCTAGTAACCGTTCCGTGAGCAAGTATGGCATAACTCTGGTGTGCTACTTCATCAACGTAGTAAAGCCCTTCTGATGAGCAGATATTTTATACGCTTTTGGCATCATTTTCATATAGGTTTTACCATGTTTTGTTTAAGTTTTATTATGTTTTCATAGGTTTTAGTGAAAATTTTATATTTTTGGATTCTACTTTGAGTTTTTATGTTTTATGGTGATTTCAGGTATTTTCTGGCTGAAATTGAAGAGCTTGAGGAGAAGTCTGATTCAGAGACAGAGAAAGGACTGCAGATGCTGTCAGGATCTGACCTCCATGCACTCGAAGGAGCATTTCTGGAGCTACAGAAGTCCAAATGGCACGCTCTCAATGGCTATGGAAAGCTAACATCCAGGGCTTTCCGGAAATATATAATAATTTATACTTTTTATTGGAAATGAAGGCCCAAAACTGGTGTTCAACGCCAGCTACCTACACTATTCCTGGCGTTGAACGCCCACAAGGGAGTAGCTGGCGTCCAACGCCCAAAAGGGAGTCCCAAGCTGGTGTTCAATGCCCCTAATGAGTCCTAGCACGTAGAGACACTCAAGCTCAGCCCAAAAACTCACCAAATGGGCCCAGAAAGTAGATTTTTGCACTGCAAGACTAGTTTTTCTTATTTCTGTAATTCTTAGTTAGCAGATTAGTATATATAGACAAGAGTTCACCCTTGTTGAAAAACTCTTGCCCATTCGAACCTTTTACTTTTATTTTCTGTACAGTATGAGTCACTAACCTCCTAAGGTTAAGGTTAGGAGCTCTGCTGATTCTTATGAATTAATAATATCACTATTTTACTTCAATCTATGCTTGATTCTATTCTAAGATGTATCTTCGTTCTTCAACCACATGAATCGGATAACCCGTGACAGTCATCCTTATTCTACATGGGTTCTTGCGAGCCCTTGACAGGATAGTACAGAACCAGAATCTTGATTATACATCTCTTAGATGGCTAATCCACGGCTTTGTTGGGGACTTCTCGAGATATTAGTTCAGCCGAGGTGCGGGGCGATTAGGGCCTTTGTGGTATAGGCTAGAACCATTGAAGCAGCATTTTTTGATCCAAAAGATTCGACCTTGTCTATGGCATTTTGAGTAGGATCACCAAGGGAATGGATTGCTAGAGCTTCACCCTCGTTCAGATTGGATGGCCGCTGACCCGACGTTTGATCTAAAGCAGAGGAAATTAATGACCGCGGACCCGGTGTTAATCATATACAGTCTACCATGGAATGAATCAATCAGAAGTTGGAGTAGATAGTGAGAAAATTTTATCCAGAAGGAAGAAGCATCTCCAAAGCCTCAACCGTTCTCATACCATAGATTTCACACCTATCTAGTGACGTTTTATTTATCTATTTATCTGTTTTATGCATTTGATAAATCCATATTTTATGATATATTTTGTGCTTAATTTGAGTGATTTATTCAATCCTTCACCCACTTATTCATATTAATTGCATGGTTTTACTTCTCCTTCCTTATTATGTGATGTATGTGAAAAAACATGTTTCCTATGCTTTAAAATTAATTATTTTAATTACCTTTATTTCCATTCGATGCCATAATTAGTGTGTTGAGTAGTTTCAGATCTTCTAAGGCAGGAATGACTCAAAGGATGGAAAGGAAACATACAAAAATGGAAGGAAAGCCCAAAACGGAGTCCTTGAAGAAACTGGCATCCACGCGATCGCATGCCAAGCGCGAAGAAGCAATGACGCGGCCGCATGAATGACGCGACCGCGCGCCTTAAGCAAAACACATATGACGCGGCCGCATGACTGACGCGACCGCGTGACAAGAAAAGCTCCGAATGACGCGGACGCGTGACAGAGGCCACGCACCAGAAATTGCAGAAAACGCTCATAGCAAATTCTGAAGCCCTTTTTGGCCCAAATCCAAGTCCAGAAGGCATAGACCAGAGGTTATGAAGTGGGGGAATGCATCCATTCAGGGAGAGCTCTCGCCAATTTTTACTTCCCATGATTTAGATTTAGTTTTGAGAGAGGTTTTCTCCTCTCTCTTTAGGATTAGGAATTAGATTTAGGATTTTTATTCGCTTTCAGGATTATCTCTTTTGATCAGGTTCAATATTCCTTTTATTTACTTTTGTAAGTCACTTTATGAATCCTTTCATGTTACAGATTACTCTTTTATTAATGCTATTTGAGGTATTTCAGTTTAATATTGATTTCTTTTATTTATGCTATTGTTGCTTTTACTCTGAAGACATTTTTATTCCAAGTAGATTTATTTTTCTCCTTTTGGTCTTGGTTAAGAAATCAGTAACTCAGGAGTTATCAAACTCAAACGTGATTGATAATTGTCATCTTTGTTAATTGAATTGAACTTCAATAATCCCAATCTTTTCTTAGGAAATAAATAGGATCCGAAGATCAAACCAATTAATCCCTTGACCCTCCTTTATCTTAGTAAAGGTTAATAAAGTGGAATTAAGATTCAATTTTCATTGTTATTGATAAGGATAACAAAGTCTGGACTTCCAATTCCTCATACCTTGCCAAAAGTTTATTTTACAGTTATTTATTTATTTTTGATTGCCATTTAAATTATTTGTCATATTCGTTCCTCATTCTTGAAACCCAAAATCTACAATCTCCATAACCAATAATAAGAACATACTTCCCTGCAGTTCCTTGAGAAGACGACCCGAGGTTTGAATACTTCGGTTATCAATTTATTTAAGGGGTTTGTTACTTGTGACAACCAAAACTTTTGTAAGAAAGGTTGATTGCTTGGTTTAGTAACTATACTTGCAACGAGAGTTTACTACAACCTCTAAACCATCAATCTTCACTTCTTTCAAAATGGCGCCGTTGCCGGGGAATTGCTAACGTGTGCCTTATTATTGGTTATTGTAAATATTTTTCTTTTACTTGTTTATTTATTTCTGTTTTTCCTTTTTAATTTTATTTGCTACTATGAACTCTCACCCCTCTCGCTTTGAGTTTGGTTCTAACTCTGTTAAAGGAAATAGAAGTTACAGCAGGAATATGCATCGAGGTCAGACCAATCAAGGATGGATGGTGCCAAGAGGATCTAATCAACCCTTTAGGCAACAACACCCTCCAAGATATCATGGACAACGACCATTCTACAATGCATACCCAGCTGATAGATATGGTGGACAACCTTGTAACTACCAACAAGCCCCACCCCGTGCCTATAGACCATCCTCTCAACATAACCGCGAACCACCACACTCACAAGCTTCTCTTTACCATTCGCCACCGTATGATCCCTTCCTACCCCAGTTCCAATCCAATCACTCCCAAGCACCACCACTTCCCTATGTTTCATGTCCAAATCCATCACCCAGAGAATCAGAAGTTCGCCTCAAGGAAACAGTAAATAAACTTCAAACAACCATTCGGCAACTGGAGCAAGCAGTAATTCAATTAGCTTCTAGACGCGCGAACATTCAAGGACCAACCACAGCCCCATGTGGACAATCTAATGAAGAGCGTAGCATGAAGGAATTACTAGAAACTCCAGTGGACAAGACAGAGCATGAATTCATACTAGAACAAGTAAAAGAAGCTGTCATTATGCAAGAAGAAGAGTTGGTTGAAGATCTAGGAGACGCTGAACCTCCATGGGAATCCAGAGCTGAGGAAAACTCCGTCAAGGACGTTACAGTTGATGCTAAGGAGGACAGTACACAATCCCTAAGGCAAGTCGTTTATGAAGAACTAGGCGGAATAACCCAGGACACAAATTCCCTTGATGATGATAGTCACAAGTCAAGTTCTCTTAGTAATGAACTTGCATCCGCAAGTGAATTCTCTGAGATCGAAGAATCTTCCCCAAGTGAATACGAAGATGATGCGGACGTAGATTTCTCTCAACCTCCAATCTATGACGTAAGTGATGAGGAAGACATAGAAGACTTTGACCAGGACACAGATGCATTTGAAGATTCTTGCAAAGAAGTGGAGGAATTCACAGAAGAGCACAAGGGAGTAGAACTTACAGAACCACCAGAAACACCTACCCCAAGGCCATTACCGCCCAATACAAGCTTCAAATGGGTACAATCCTTAACCTTTAACTTCACTTTTTCACTTGAATACGGGTTGCTTGAAACAGATGGCCAGCTTAGAGCTCTCTGTGGCTTTAAGAGTAAGAGAGAAATGGCTCGTGCTCAGAGCTGGTGCACAAGGTTCAATAAGGTTCCAGGCTTCAACTTGAAGTGCACGGATTGGTATCAAGCTCAATTGAATGGATGTCGGAAAACGTTTGGTCACTATGGTGAGAATCTACTTTCTAAACCGCCCGGACGGAAAAATATAGATCAAGACGGAGGCAGATTTAAAAACAAGGCTTGGGATCATGGATTCTATTCTGACATTCGTCACCCCGGGAGCCTGAGACTCTGTTTGAAGCTGCTCAGAAGCTTTACATGCCTAGTTTGGGACCCCGGAGGCTATTGGCATTCCAAGCATTGGTGGAGATTTCTGGAAGAATTTAAGCATAAGCCGCCATAGCAGGAAGCTCTTCCAATGTCCAACTTAAGGACTTTAACTAAAAATGTTAGGTGGGAGACAACCCACTATGGTATGATCGTTCCTTTTGCAATTTTATTTTTTTTTTAGTTTTGTTTGTTTTTGAATTTTATTTTATTTTATTGAACCTGGAATCATGCATAGCATTCACATTAAGCACTGCATTCTGCATATTGCATTCTGCATTCTGCATAAAAAAAAAAGAGATTCGCACGACCGCATCATCCATGCGATCGCGTCGAATGGCGTAAAACATTATCCACGCGACCGCGTCATCCACGCGACTGCTTGACATGGAAATCGGCGTAAGGATCCAACGTCCAGAAAGTTGGGCTGGAATCGTGCGGCCATTGTGCGTTTCGCACAAATGACCCACGCGATCGCATGCCCCATGCGATCGCGTCACTTGCACACAACCAATCCCACGCGACCGCGTGAGCGACGCAATCACGTCGCATGGATTGCACAAATCCCAAAAGGAGACAGAGAGTTGCGCTGGAACGACGCTGGATTCGTGCGTTTAGCACAATTTCCAGCGACGCGATCGCATGCCCCAGGCGATCGCGTCATCCCCTCCTTCTACCCATTCCATGCGATCGCGCAACCCACACGATCGCGTCAGCCCCATTTCACCCCAACCACGCGACCGCGTGCTCCACGCGATCGCGTGGATTTAAAAATACTAACCCCCTCAGCCCCGCGAACCCTACATTTGCGCAGCTCCCCCCCCCAAACCCCTTCTCCTCCCTCTCTCTCCGATCCCAACCACCATCTCCGACTACCGCCGTCCCCCGTCAACCACCCAGACTCTGCCGCCGCACCACCCTCTCCTCCATTCTTCCCCTCTTTCTTCTTCTTCCATCTTCTTCTTCCTCCACCACCCCTGCTCCCCCCTCCTTCGCAACCACCACCCACCGCCGCCGTCCGTACCCGCCGCGCCCCACCAGCGCCACCCACACACCCCCCTCCTTCCCCCTCTCACCCCCTACCCCATTACCCATCTCTTCTTTCCCTCCCTGCCTATGAACCGCAGCACCACCGCCATCCACCGCCAGTTGCCGCCGCCGTCATCCCCAGCCACCTTTCTGCCCCAACCTCCTTCTTTCGCCTACCAGGTTCCGACGAACGCCACCCCTCTATCCTTAGTCATTATTGCATTATTTTCTGTTTATGTTCATGTTTAGGCTAGTTAGATATCCATGTTGTAGTGGATTTTAGGATGTTAGGTAGCCTAGGATGTGGTTAGTGGATTTAGGTCTGTTTATTTGCGCTGTTCATGTTTCTGTTTCATTATTTTCGCAATTCTGCTGTTGCTGTGATGATTGTAATGTTCATATGCTGTACTTTCTTGTTTCTTGCTGCTCTTTGCACTGAGTTTTCATGTTTCTGTTCCTTATATGTAATTGCAGCTTTAATTTTAATTCCTATGAACTATTTGATTACTGTTTATTTTTCGAGACACTCCAATTTTAGCCGAAAAGCTGCCCAAATTTCTATAAAATATTTTCATTTATGTTTTGGTTTTGGCATTTTGAACTCTCTTTTCCTCTGCTTTAACCAAACCATTTCATGAATGCCAGGGCATGCTTTCTATCCTTTTTTATTTCCTGGTTCATAAACTGCATTTGTGGTGTTTTGATTTCAATTTTTGCTTTCTCTATATCTATTTGAATCAGCATCAACCTGTTTTCCTTATGCGGTTATGAGTTACTTATAGCTTCTAACTGTGAATACTTGTTACTTGGACTATTTTTATTATGCCACTTACTTTAACCCACTTTCTACTAACTCACTAATGTTAACTTCCTAAACTCTTTTTCACTTCTAACCAAACTAACCTTTTAAAATATTTCTCCTGGTTCTTCACTTTCTTTTAACCTTCTAACCATGGCATAATGATAATTTTTCTATTTAACATGAATTCAATTCCATTTTGGATTGTGCATTCTTTTTTTCAAACTTCTACCTCCTATACAATCCTTAATGCACATTTGCTTAACTCATTTACCTCATTCTAATTCTCCTTTGCCACTTTGTGCTTCTTTTGACTATTTGCCTATTTGTTTTCCTATTTTTTATTATATACTGGTCTTCTATTTTTCAGGATGTCTGATTCCCAGAGAAAGGGAAAAGGAAAGGCTACCACTGGTAAACGTAAAAGAGGAGATTCATCTATGTCTATCATAGATCTAATGCATGATGCCTCCTGGCGGGAGAAACACTTTACCCCGTAGGAGAAGGCTGACCAACTGCTTCCTGCCACTGATCCAATAAAATTTACAAACCGATACTATGAGCTGAAGTATCCGGTATTTGCAACCTCCAGGAACCTATACCTGGAGAGGACTCTCAAGATCCCAGGAGAACTCCAGCAGTACAGCACTAATCAAATCAAGCAAAGAGGCTGGTTCTTTCTGGAGAGAAATCTGGCAGAGGTCAATGCATCTTGGGTAAGGGAATTTTACTGTAATTACTACATCACTACCCTAGATGCAGTGAACCTCAGAGGAAAGCAGATTCTGGTCACTGAAGAGGCCATAGAGGACATTCTGAAGCTTCTGCCTAAATCTGATTAGCCAGACGGTTATCAGAAAGCTGAGGAGGATATGCGCTATATGCGATTTGACTGGGATGCAGTCAAGGCGAGGATCGCCCTTGACCCGACAGTTCCTTGGATCATGGGTCAGAACACTACCTTGCCCAAGAGAATCAAGCGGGCATACTTGAATGATGAGGCTCGGCTTTGGCATCAAATACTTAGCAACTTCATTATGCCGAGTACTCACGAGACTGAGATACCAGCCGCTATGATCACCCTCCTATGGTGTGTGATGGAGGGTAAGGACCTGTACTTGCCACGCTTTATCCGGCACTATATGGCCAGGGTCCACGTCCGAGGCACTCTCCCCTTTCCCTATTTGGTTACCCAGCTGGGCCGTCGAGCTGACGTGCCTTGGGAGGATGCTGATGAGAGGCCACCTGCTGCAGAATGCAAGAAGATTATCCCGCACAGCAGGAACTTTCTGGCCTTGGGTTACAGACCTCCAGCCCTCCTTGGTGACACTGCCACATCATCTGCCGGCCCCTCTTCCTCTACAGCTACACCTTCCACCACCACTGCACCTCCACCTGCCCCAGAGCCCATCTATCATCTAGTGCACCGCCTGTTTTGACGGCTTGACCAGATGGAGTGTCGCAACAAGCGACGCTATGAGCACCTGAAGCTGATGATACGCTCTGCACCACAGGCAGAGGTTCCACATCAGATTTAGGCTGCAGATCCTGAGATCCCTATCCAGACAGCACCTCCTCTACAGCAGCCAGATCCTCAGCCCACCACCACAGAGACTTCAGCTACCATTCCTTCCAGTGATGACACCCCTTCACACCCTGCTTGATTGAGCATCAAAGACGATGCTTCATTTTAAGTGTGGGGAGGTCGTCATCTCTGGCGTATTATCTTGGTGAACCACTACAGACTCTTTTTCTTTTATTTTGGATATTTTTTTTGTATTTTTCTCTCTATTTTTATTTTTATTTTCTGAGTACTTATACATTGCTACTTTTATGTATTTTTACTCTATTCCTGCATTCTGCACTTTAGTTCATATTTTAGTTCTTTAGTTTAGTTTGCAATTCTAACTTATTAGTGGATTAATTAGTATAGTTTACCCTTTTTAGCATAAGATAGCTTAGTTTAAATTGGAAAATATAAAAAGGAAGTAAGCTAGGAACTTGAACATAACAGAATCAAATCCATAAACCTTGTATACGTAGCATTACATCATGTAGTTAAACTAACAACATTTCATCAAGGAGAAACATTAAAACCTTAAAGGCCACCCTAAATAATTTTTTTTTGAGAATAATGGGAATTTTTAACTAAACCTGCATAACATATATGAATGATATATGATGTTTGAGTTAGAGAACACACAGCCTGTGAGTCTTGAGCATTAATTGTATGGTTGCATTCAAACCATAATTTCATCCCTGTGTGTTTCGCTTCTTTCTGATGTTCTTTACTTTGTTTTAATCTATATGTCCGGTTGTAGAATATAGATACATACCAAGAAAGTGATTGAGGCCATTATTTGATTTTAACCCACTTGTCCCAAAAATAGCCTACCTTTTACATCACCTTTGTTAGCCCCCTTGAGCCTTTAATTCCCCCCCCCCTTTTTTTTTAATAACCACATTACTAGCCTTAAGCAGAAAAACAAAATAAAAATCCCAAGTTGAATCCTTGGTTAGCTTAAGATAGAAATTGTTTATTGTTTAAGTGTGGGGAAACCTATTGGGAACATAGATGATAAAAAGAAAGGGTAGGAAGTTGAAAGAAATAAAATTAATCAAAATAAAATTTTTGGGAAACATGCTCATGTGAGATTAAAATAATTAAACTACCATGTGCATTAAAAAAAATTATTATAATATTTTAATTTTCGGCATTTAAATGAAGGGGATACAAAAGAATTCCCCAAAATGCAAAATAAAAACAATGCACATGGGATAAAAATAAAGATCAAGACATGAGCATGTAACATCAAAAGTGAAAAAATGGGAAAAGAGGTGAAGAAGCTCTAATTTAGAAAGTATGTATGTTAGGTGAAATCTTAGACTAATCAAGGATTCACTTAATTAGCTCACTTAGTCTTATACATATACCCTTACCTTTACCTTGGCCCCATTACAACCTTACTTAAGACCTCATGATTTTTGGTATGACTATATTATGTAATTGTTGATGGGTTAGATGAAGAACAAAGTTATAAAAAGTAAGAATAAAAAGAAGAATAGAGTGATTAACCCAATAAACACTGAGTGACTAGAGAGTAAACACAAAATCCAGTGAGGGTTTAATAACTCATCAACATATATCTATGCTTAATTTACTAATTGTTTTGCAAGTTTGTAAAATATTTTTCTTTCCCATCTCATTTGCAAAAGTGCTTTATTATTTAAGGGTTGGCTATGTATATATATGATTCCTTGAGAATGTGAATTAATTTAACTACATGTAAGCTTTATATATGAGTGAATAAATTAGAATTGCATGACTCATTTAGGTAGTTGCATTTAGAATAGGTTGCATTGCATGGCATTCCACCACGTTACCTTACTCTTTACCTTGGATTTAGCATGAGGACATGCTATTCTTTAAGTGTGGGGAGGTTGATAAACCCATATTTTATGATATATTTTGTGCTTAATTTGAGTGATTTATTCAATCATTCACCCACTTATTCATATTAATTGCATGATTTTACTTCTCCTTCCTTATTATGTGATGTATGTGAAAAAACATGTTTCCTATGCTTTAAAATTAATTATTTTAATTACCTTTATTTCCATTCGATGCCGTGATTAGTGTGTTGAGTAGTTTCAGATCTTCTAAGGTAGGAATGACTCAAAGGATGGAAAGGAAACATACAAAAATGGAAGGAAAGCACAAAACGGAGTCCTTGAAGAAACTGGCATCCACGCGATCGCATGGACGACGCGATCGCATGCCAAGCGTGAAGAAGCAGTGACGCGGCCACATGACTGACGCGACCGCGTGACAAGAAAAGCTCCGAATGACGCGACCGCGTGACCCACGCAGACGTGTGATAGAGGCCACGCACCAGAAATTGCAAAAAACGCTCATAGCGAATTCTGAAGCCCTTTTTGGCCCAAATCCAAGTCCAGAAGGCATAGACCAGAGGTTATGAAGTGGGTGGAATGCATCCATTCAGGGAGAGCTCTCGCCAATTTTTACTTCCCATGATTTAGATTTAGTTTTGAGAGAGGTTCTCTCCTCTCTCTTTAGGATTAGGAATTAAATTTAGGATTTTTATTCGCTTTCAGGATTATCTCTTTTGATCAGGTTCAATATTCCTTTTATTTACTTTTGCAAGTCACTTTATGAATCCCTTCATGTTACAGATTACTCTTTTATTAATGCTATTTGAGGTATTTCAGTTTAATATTGATTTCTTTTATTTATGCTATTGTTGCTTTTACTCTGAAGACATTTTTATTCCAAGTAGATTTATTTTTCTCCTTTTGGTCTTGGTTAAGAAATCAGTAACTCAGGAATTATCAAACTCAAACGTGATTGATAATTGTTATCTTTGTTAATTGAATTAAATTTCAATAATCCCAATCTTTTCTTAGGAAATAAATAGGATCCAAAGATCAAACCAATTAATCCCTTGACCCTCCTTTATCTTAGTAAATGTTAACAAAGTGGAATTAAGATTCAACTTTCATTGTTATTGATAAGGATAACTAAGTCTGGACTTCCAATTCCTCATACCTTGCCAAAAGTTTATTTTACAGTTATTTATTTATTTTTAATTGCCATTTAAATTATTTATCATATTCGTTCCTCATTCTTGAAACCCCAAATCTACAATCTCCATAACCAATAATAAGAACATACTTCCCTACAGTTCCTTGAGAAGACGACCCGAGGTTTGAATACTTCGGTTATCAATTTATTTAAGGGGTTTGTTACTTGTAACAACCAAAACTTTTGTAAGAAAGGTTGATTGCTTGGTTTAGTAACTATACTTGCAACGAGAGTTTACTACAACCTCTAAACCATCAATCTTCACTTCTTTCAGCATTTTCTTGTGACAACTATCTTTTCTATCCGCCTGACTAAGATCTGCAAGGTATCCACAGTTTGTTCAAAACAACAATCTCTGTAGAATCAATCCTCACTCACCTGAGGTATTACTTGGACGACCCGGTATACTTGCTGGTCTATCTATGCGAAACGTGCGGAGTCAGTTTCATGCGTCTAAGTTTTTGGCGCCGTTGCTGGGGATTGTTCGGATTTGACAAATTATCGGATTATCTTGTTGCTTAGATTAGGTACTTTTTACTTTTGTTTTCTCTTCAAAATTTTTTCAAAACATTTTCTTTTCTTTATTAATCTTTGTCTTTTGTTTGAGTCTTTTGTTCTTGTTCTTGTTCTTGTTAAAGTTTCAAACTTTCTTGTTTTCTTTTCAAAAAATTTTCAAAAATAGTGTCTTTTGTTTGACTCTAGTGTCAGTCTTAAGTTTGGTGTCTTTTGTGTGTTTTTTATTTTCCCTGAATTTTCGAATTTTTCTTTAGTGTTCTTTCTTGGTATTCAAGTTGTTCTTGTTTCTTTCTTGTTTTGACCTTAAAATTTTTAAGTTTGGTGTCTTTTGGTGTTTGTTTTCTTAATTTTCGAAAACTAGTGTCCTTTGATCTAAAAATTTTAAGTTTGGTATCTTTTGGTTGTTTTTCTCTTTCTTCATTAATTCAAAAAATAAAAAAATAAAAAAATATATTTTTTTATCATTATTGAAATTTTCAAAAATCTTGCTTTTTTTTCTTATCTTGATTTAAAATTTTTAAAGTTAGGTGTTTTCTTGTTAGTAAAGTCAAATTTCAAATTTTAAATCTTATCTTTTCATATCTTTTTCAAATCTTTATCTTATCTTTTTATCTTTCTTTAAATTTCAATAGAATCTTATCTTATCTTATTTCAATTTCAAATTTCAAAATTAAATCTTTTTCAAAAATCAAATTTCAATTCTTATCTTTTCAAATCTTTTTCAAATCTTCACCATATCTTATCTTTTCAACTTATTTTCAAATCTTTATCTTATCTTGTTTCAATTTCAAAATTCAAAATCAAATCTTTTTCAAATCTTTTTAAATTTTTATCCTATCTTTTCTAATTTTAAATTTCAAAATTAAATCTTTTTCAAATCTCCTATCTTATCTTAATTTCAAATCTTTCTTAATTAGTTACTTGTTTTCTCTTCCTTCTTTTTCAAAACTTCCTAACTAATTTCTCTCTCTTCTATTTTCAAAAACTTCTCGCTTCTTTCTTTCTCTTCTTTTTCAAAAATCATCTTCTAATTTTCAAATCTTTCTTGTTAATTAGCTTTGACATAGAGCTCCCATTCTTTTTCTTTCTTGTCTTTTTTTTCTTGTTTATGAGCAGCAACAGAGATAAAGAACCTCTCTTTGATCCTGATCCTGAACTTGAGAGGACCCTAATGAAGCATTTGCAACAAGTTAAAGCACAACACTCCGGAAGAGATCTCACAGAACTTTTCAAATAAGAAACAAAAAATACAGACATGGCAGCCGAATAGAATAATAGAGGAGATGCAAGGAAGGTTCTTGGTGACTTTACTGCACCCACTTCTGACTTCTATGGAAGAAATATCTCCATACCTGCCATTAGAGCAAATAACTTTGAGCTTAAGCCTCAGTTGGTCTCTCTAATGCAACAGAATTGCAAGTTCTATGGACTTCCATTGAAAGATCCACATCAGTTCCTATCTGAATTCTTACAAATCTGTGACACTGTTAAGACCAATGAAATGGATCCTGAAGTTTACAGACTTATGCTTTTCCCCTTTACTATCAGAGACAGAGCTAGGATATGGTTGGACTCTCAACCTAAGGAAAGCCTAGACTCTTGGGAAAAGTTGGTCAATGCCTTTTTGGCCAAATTCTTTCCACCTCAAAAAATGAGCAAGCTCAGGGTAGAAGTTCAAACCTTCAGATAAAAAGAGGGTGAATCCCTCTATGAAACTTGGGAAAGATACAAGCAACTAATCAGAAGATGTCCTCCTGACATGCTCTCAAAATGGTCTATCCTAGAAATTTTCTATGATGGTCTATCCGAGATGTCCAAGATGTCTTTGGATCATTCTGCTGGTGGATCACTCCACTTGAAGAAAACACCTACAGAGGCACAGGAACTCATTGAAATGGTTGCAAACAACCAATTCATGTACACTTCCGAGAGAAAACCCTGTGAATAATGGGGTAGCTCAGAAGAAAGGAGTCCTGGAAGTTGACACTCCGAATGCCATACTGGCTCAGAACAAGATCTTGACCCAATAAGTCAATATGATCTCTCAGCATTTGACTGGAAAGCAAGCTGCAACCAGCAGCACTCAAGACACCTCCTATGATGGAGATGCCTATGATCCAGATCAAACCATGATGGAAGAGGTGAATTACATGGGAGAACCTATGAAAACACCTACAACTCTTCATGGAAAAATCATCCTAACCTCTTATGGAAAGATCAACAAAAGCCTCAGCAAGGCTTCAACAATAATCAAGGTGGAAGAACCCAGAATAGGTTTAACAATAGACCACCATTCCCATCTTCTCAGCAACAAATGGAGACTTCTAAGCAGAGCATCTCTGACTTAGCAACCATGGTCTCTGAACTCTCTAAGACCACTCACAGTTTCATAAAAACTAGGTCCTCCATCAGAAATCTGGAGGTACAAATTGGTCAGCTGAGTAAGAGAATCCCTAAACCCCTCCTAACACTCTTCCTAGTAACACTGAAGTGAACCCAAGAAAAGAGTGCAAGGCCATCACAGTGGACATTGAGGCCAAATCTGAAGGGGATGATCTGGCGTTGAACGCCACTGGGCGTTCAACGCCCAAAGAGGAACCATCATTGGCATTGAACGCCAGTAAGGAAGACCTTATCGGGCGTTCAATGCCCACAGAAGGCCTATTCCTGGCGTTGAATGCTAGTAAAGAAGGCCTTACGGGGCGTTCAACGCCCAAAGCAGCACCATCACTGGTGTTGAACGCCAGTAAGGAAGGCCTTACTAGGCGTTCAACGCCCAAAGAGGCACAGAAGCTGGCGTTGAACGCCAGTAATAGGGCAGCTGGGTGTTCAACACCCACTAAAGACTTCCCTATTGAAGAACTGAAGGCAACTAAGGCTCATGAGGAGACAATAGAAGTTCCCTTGAATGCCTTGTTGTAATTCATGGATTATGAGGATCACTCCTCCTCTGATGAGAAAGAGGAAACTAGGAAAGAGCAAGTTGCTCGGTACCTGGGAGTCCTCATGAAGCTGAATGCCAAGTTGTTTGGCACAGAGCCATTAAAGGAAGAACTTCCAGTGCTCACCAAGGAACTTAATGCCTTGGTTCAACAGAAACTACCTCAGAAGCTGCCGGATCCTGGATGCTTCCTGATTCCCTGCACCAAAGGCACAATTGCCTTTGAGAAGGCTCTGTGTGACCTAGGGTCAAGCATAAACCTTGTGCCACTCTCTGTAATGGAGAGGTTAGGAATCTTTGAGGTACAAGCTGCAAGAATCTCACTAGAGATGGCAGACAAGTCAATGAAGAAGGCATATGGTCGTGTAGAGAATGTCTTAGTAATGTTTGAGAACCTTTACATCCCTGCGGATTTTATAATCTTGGATACTGGGGAGGAAGAGGATGAATCCATCATCCTTGGAAGACCCTTCCTAGCCATTGCTAATGCCATCATTGATGTAGCAAAGGGAGAGCTGATTCTACAGTTATAGGAGGACCACATCTTATTTAAGATGAGTAAAGTATCGTTTTTGTCCCCAACGTTTGAGGTAAATCCTATTTGTGCCCCTAACGTTTAAATCGTCCTATTTGTATCCCTAACTTTTGTAAAAGTGATTCAATGTTATCCTGCCGTCAATTACACTTCATGAGCACTTTAGTTTAAGTTTTAAAAATCTCTTCTTGAAGTTAGAATACAAATGTCTGGGATAGAATCGATGATCTACTCTAAAAAATAGCTCATCAAATATTGAAACTAATTCCTACAATATTTACATAATTCACTTTTCTAGGGACGTAATTTAATCTAAACATAAATAGTGGGTATAATATTAAAATCGAATACATCCAAGTGAGACCTAATTGAGAATGAATACATCCAAGTGAAAATAATTGAAAAATATAATCTGATTTGTTATTATAATTGATAGTAGGATAACATTGAATCACTTTTATAAATGTTAAGGATACAAATAGGACGATTTAAACGTTAGGGACACAAATAAGACTTACCCCAAACGTTGGGGACAAAAACGATACTTTACTCTATTAAGATGCCTAACCCCTAACTCTCCCTCTGACAAAAGAAAAATAGTTGTGCAACACCTAGTGTTCCAACCTTCTCTCTCAGTGCAAAGTTATACAGAGCCACTAGACACCAATTATAAGTTTGGTGTTGGGAAGCCATCATCAAGCACTGAAAATAAAGGTACTAAGAAGAAAGTACCTAAAGGCAGGAAGGACAAAAAGATTCCCACTGAAGGCCTCTCACCTGGCATGAGAGTTGTCTTCGCTGACAACCCAGTCATTCCATACACGGTGAATAGGATCCTGTCTCTAGAGCATGTGGAGCTCATCCATGAGAGCACAGGAAAGAAGTTCACTTTAAGAGGCAAAATTTTGAGCCCCTATCCATCTCCATAAGGAGCTAACCGTCAAGCTAGTGACGTTAAAAAAGTACTTGTTGGGAGGCAACCCAACCATAATTAAAGTTATTTCTATCTTTCATTAAGTTTATTTTAGTTATTTCAGTTTAATTTTCATATTTTTTTAAGTTTGTGATCATATGCAATAATTAGAATAGAAACAGAAACAGTCAGAGCTGAAAACAGAACAACTTGGAGCAGAGACCTTGCTGGTATTGAATGCCAGCCAGGGAGCACATTGCTAGCGTTGAACGCCAGCCAAGAGGCAGAGACCTAGCGTTGAACACCAGGGAGGAGCACCCCAATAGGCGTTCAACGCCCCCAAATGGAGCATAGAGCTGGAGTTGAACGCTAGCCTGGAGTAAGAGTTGGGTGTTCAACGCCCATGACGAGAGGATTTTTACCAGTAAAGAGATTCATAGAAACAGTTGCGTTGTAGATATAGTCTCTAAACCAACAAAAATCTCTTCGTACAAACGTTTTGGGTGTCACAAGTAACAAACCCCTTTAGAAATTGTTAACCGAGTATTCAAACCTCGGGTCGTCTTCTCAAGGAACTGCGAGGAAGTATGTTCTTACTATTGGCTATAAAGGTTGTAATCGGGGTTTAGAAGATGAGAAGCAAGTAATTTAGATGACCAGTAAAGTAAATGGCAATTAAAATAAATAAATACTATAAAGCAGACTTTTGGCAAGGTAAGAGAAGTTGGAGGTCCAGCGTAGTTATCTCTCTCAACTATAATGAAAGTTGAATCTAAACTCCACATGATCAACCTGTACTAGGGCAAGGGAAAGTCAAGGGACTAATTAAATTGACCTTTGAATCCTATTTATTTCCTAAGAAAAGGTTGGGATTACTCAAGTTTAGCTCAATTAGCAAGATAACGATTATCAATTATGTTGAGTTTAATAACTGTTGAGTTACTAAATTCTTGACTAGAACCAAAAGGAGAAAAAGTAAAATTGCTGGAATAATAAAAATATCCTTAGATGGGAAGCAATTATAACTTAAATCAAAGAGAACAATCATGAACTGAAAATACCTCAATTATCATTAATTCGAATAACAGTCTGTAACATGGAAGAATTCTTAAATCAAATTATAATAATCAATTCAAATGTTGGAATAAATAAATAAAAGTAAAAACTAAAATAAAAGAACATTAAACCTGGGATCCAGAGTTACTCTTAAAACAAGAAGAAATCCTAAATCCTAAAAGAGAGAGAGAGAAGATCTCCCTCTCAACTAAATCTAAATCATTGAAAGGTAAAATATGCGAGCTCTCCTTTGAATGGGTGCATTCCCACACTTTATAACCTCTGGTCTATGCTGTCTGTACTTGGATCTGGGCCAAAAAGGGCTTCAGAATTCGCTGGGAGCGTATTCTGTAAATTTTGATGCGTGGCCTCTGTCACACGTCCGCGTGGGTCACGCGGTCGCGTCATTTGGAGCTTTTTCTTGCCACGCGGTCGCGTCAGTCATGCGACCGCGTCATATGCGTTCTGCTTAAGGCGCGCGGTCGCGTCAGTCATGCGGCCGCGTCGCTGCTGATTCGTGCTTGGCACGCGATCGCGTCATCCATGCGATCGCGTGGATACCAGTTTCCTTAAAGCTCCGTTTTGCTTTCTCCTTCCATTTTAGTATGTTTCCTTTTCCATCCTTTAAGTTATTCTACCTTAGAAAATCTGAAACTACTCAACACACTGATCACGGTATCGAATGGAAATAAAGGTAATTAAAATAATTAATTTTTGAAGCTTAGGAAACATGTTTTTCACAATATGACATAATAAGGAAGGGAGTGTAAAACCATGCAATTAATGTGAATAAGCAGGTGAAGGATTGTATAAATCACCCAAATTAAGCACAAAAGAACTCATGAAATATGGGTTTATCAACCTCCCCACACTTAAACACTAGCATGTCCTCATGCTAAATCCAAGGTAAATAATTAAGGTTAAAGTGATGGAATGTCATGCAATGCAACCTAATTTAAATGCAACTACCTAAATGAATGATGCATCATGCAACTCTAAATTATTCACTCATATATAAAGCTTACATGTAGCCAAGTTAATTCACATGCTCAAGGAGTCATGTATATATATAGCCAACCCTTAAATAATAAAGCATTTTAGCAAATGAGATGGGAAAGAAAACTTTGTACAAATTTGCAAAACAATTAGTAAATTTAAGCACAGATATATGTTGATGAGTTATTGAACCCTCACTGGATTTTGTGTTTACTCTCTAGTCACTCAGTGTTTCTTGGGTTTATTCACTCTATTTTTCTTTTTATTCTTAATTTCTATAGCTTTGTTTTTCATCTAACCAATCAACAATTATAGAATATAGTCATACCAAAAAGTCATGAGGTCTTTATTGAGGTTGTAATGGGGTCAAGGTAAGGGTAAGGATTTTATGTATAGGGTCAAGTGAGCTAATAAGTGAATCCTTAATTAGACTAAGATCTCACCTAACATACATATTTAGTAAAACAAAACCTCTTTACCTATTTTTCCATATTTTCCACTTATTGTTACATGCTCATGTTTCACTTTTTGCTTTTTCTATTCCATGTGCATTGCTTTTATTTTGCATTGGGGAATTTCTTTTGGATCCCCTTTTATTAAATGCTGAAAAATAACTCTCTTTTTTTTTTATGCACATGGTGATTGAATCACCTAGATTTTTTTCATGAACATACTTCCCAAATTTATTTTATTTCTTTTAACTTCTCTTACCTTTTTGTTTCTATCATCCATATTCCCAAAAGGTTTCCCACATTTAACTCTATTCATGATTTTCTATCTTAAGCTAACCTAGGATTCACTTGGGATTTTCTTTTGTTTTTCTGCTTAAGGCTAGTAATTTGGCTAAATAGAATAAAGGGGTTTTAAAAGGCTCAAGGGGGTTAACAAGGGTGATGTAAAAGGTAGGCTAATTTGGAGTGAGTGAGCTAAAATCAAATGATAGCCTCAATCATTCTCTTGGTATGTATCTATTCTATATTCTATAATTGGACATATAGATTAAAGCAAAGGAAAGAACATCAGAATAAAAAGAAATGTAACACACATAAATAAAATTATGGTTTGAATGCAACCATACAATTTAAGCTCAAGACTCACAGGCTGTGTGTTCTCTAACTCAAGCATCATATATCATTTATATATTGTATGCAGGTTTAGTTAAAAATTCCCATTATTCTCAAAAAAAATTATTTAGGGTGGCTTTTAAAGTTTTAATGTTCCTCATTGATAAAATGTTGTCAGCTTAACTACATCATGTAATGCTATATACAAGTTTTGTGGATTTAAATCTGATATGTTCAATTTCCTAGCTTACTTCCTTTTTATATTTTTCAATTTAAACTATACTATCTTCTGCTAAAAAGGGTAAACTATACTAATTAATCCACTAATAAATCAGAATTGCAAACTAAACTAAATAGCTAAAATAAACTAAATGGCTAAAGTATGAACTAAAGATGCAAAATGCAGAAAATAGAGTAAAAATATATAAAAGCAATGTATAAGTACTCAAAAAATAACAGTAAAAGGAAAAATACAGAAAAATGTCTAAAATAAAAGAAAGAGTATGTAGTGGTTCACCAAAATAAACGCCAGAGATGGCGACCTCCCCACACTTAAAAGGAAGCATCGTCCTCGATGCTCAATCAAGCCGGGTGTGAAGGAGTGTCATCACTGGGAGGGATGGTAGCGGGAGTCTCAGTGGTGGTGGTGGGCTGAGGGTCTGGCTGCTGTGGAGGAGGTGCTGACTGGATCAGGATCTCAAGATCCGCAGCCTCAATCTGATGTGGGACCGCTGCCTGTGGTGCGGCTGGTGCTGCCTCCTGAGGATGGGTCTCTGCCTCGGGCACATCCGCCTCCTCCTCAGATGCCTCGGATGGTGTGTCGGGCTCGGAGGGGATGTTGCCGGATCGTATCATCAGCTTTAGGTGCTCATAGCGCCGCTTGTTGCGACGCTCCATCTGGTCAAGTCGTCGGAACAAGCGGTGCACCAGATGATAGACGGGCTCTGTGGCAGGTAGAGGTGCAGTAGTGGTAGCAGGGGTAGGTGGTGCAGCAGTGGAGGAAGAGGGTCCAGCAGACTGTGGGGCTGACTCATCAGTAGCAGTGAATGGTGCTGGTCTGTGGCCCAGGGCTAAGAAGTTCCGGCTGTGCGGAATGATCTTCCTACAATCCGCCGCTGGTGGTCTCTCATCGGCATCCTCCCATGGCACGTCAGCTCGACGGCCAAGCTGAGTAACTAGATATGGAAAGGGGAGGGTGCCTCGGACGTGGACCCTGGCCATATAATGCCGAATAAAACGTGGCAGATAAAGGTCCTTACCCTCCAGCACACACCAAAGGAGGGTGATCATAGCAGTCGGGATCTCCGTCTTGTGAGTACTCTGCATCACATAATTACTCAAGATCTGATGCCATAACCGAGCCTCATCGTTCAAGTATGCTCTCTTGATCCCTCTAGGCATGGTAGTGTCCTGACCCATCTCCCAAGGAACTGTCGGGTCGAGTGCTATCCGTGCCTTTACGGCATCCCAATCAAACTTCATCTGGCGCATGTCCTCCTCAGCCTTTGAGTGACCATCAGGCTGATCGGACTTGGCTGGGAGCCGGAGAATGTCCTCTAAGGCCTCCTCAGTGACCAGAATTTGTTTTCCTTTCAAGTTCACCGTATCTAGGGTGGTGAGGTAGTAGTTGCAGTAGAATTCCCGGACCCAAGATGAATTGACCTCTGTCAGTGTTCTCTCCAGAAAGAACCAACCCCTTTGCTTAATTTGCTCAGTGGTGTACTGCTGGAGGGCTTTTGGAATCTTCAGAGTTCGTTCCAGGTATAGACTTCTGGAGTTTGCAAAAGCCGGGTACTTCAACTCACAGTACCGGTTTGCAAATTTTATAGGATCATTCGCAGGGAGCAGCTGGTCAGCTTTTTCCTGCTGTGTGAAGTTCTTCTCCCGCCATGAAGAATCATGCATTAGAGCAATGATGGACTGGGAGGAATCTCCTCTCTTGCGCTTGCCAGTAGCCTTGCCTTTTCCTTTTCTCTGTGAGGCAGACATCCTGAAAAACAGAAAATCAGGATATGGATAAAAATAGGAAAGCTATTAGGCAATTAAATAAAGGAAACTCAAAGCAGCAAGGGAGAAATAGAATAAGAAAAATGAGTAAATGAAATGTGATTGAATTTTTATGTTAAATGGAAAAATAAACAATATGCCATGTTTAGAAAGTTAGAGGAAAGTGAAAATAATCAGAAAAGAGATTAAAAGTGTTAGTATGGTTAGAATTTGAAAAAGAAATTAGTAAATAAAATTAGGGAGTTAGTAAAGGGCGGGTTAAAGTAAGTGGCATAGAAAAATTCCATATAACAAGGATTCACAGGTAAGAATAGAAGTACTCATAATCGAACAAGGAAAACAGGGTGATGCTGATTCGAATAGAAATAAAGAAAGTAAAAATTGGAATCAGTGAATCACAAATGCAGTTTATCAACCAGGAAATCAAAGAGGATAAGAAAGTCTGCCATAGCATTCATGAAATGGTTTGGGTAAAGCAGAGTAAAACAGAGTTCAGAAATGCCAAACCAAAACATGAATGAAAACTTTTTTTTTAAAAATTTGGGCAGCATTCTGGCTAAAATTGGATTATCCCGGAAAATAAACAGCAATCATAGCAGTTCATATGAATTGAAAAACTAGTTGCAGTTACCAGTAATGAATAGAAACAGGAAAATTTAGAGTAACAAGCAGCAATTGGAAGAAATCACAACATATGAACGAGGTCACAGGAACAGCAAAATTGCAGTTATAATAAAATATAAACAGGAACAGTGTAAGTAAACAGACCTAGATCCACTAACCAGAGCCTAAGCTACCTAACAACCTAAAAATCCACTACAGAATGCATATCTATCTATCCTAATGATGAACAGAAACGGAAAAAAGTACAGAAAAACGACGAACGGATAAAAGGGGATTGCGTTTTGCGGAATCTGGTAGGCGGAAGGGGTGGAACGGGGAAGAAGGTGGCTGCGGCGGCGTCCGGTGCGGTGGCGGGGCACGGTGTCGCGGTGGCGGCTGATGGGGGCAGTGGCGGCGAGGGTTTTGGGTTAGTGATAGAAGAAGGGGGGGTGCGGGTGGGTGGCGGAGAGAGAGGGGGGACGCGGCTGGGTGGCCGGCGGTGGGGGCGGTGGTTGCGGAGGCAGTGGTGGAGAGGGGAGGAGAGAGGAAGAAGGGAGAAGAAGGGAGGGGAAAGGGTTGCGGCGGCGGCGTCTGGGTGGCCGGCGGTGGCTGCTGGGTGGTGGTTGGAGGGAGAGGGAGCAGAGAGGACGAAGAGGGTTGGGGGTGGGGGGGCTCGCGACTGATAGGGTTCGCGGGCTGGGGGGGTTATATTTTCGAATCCACGCGGCCGCATGGGGCACGCGGTCGCGTGGTTGGGACGAAAATGGGAGTGACGCGATCACGTGGGGTGCGCGATCGCATGACAGGGGGAAAAGAAGGGTGACGCGATCACGTGGGTCGCGCGATCGCGTCGCTGGAATTTGTGCTAAACGCACGACTCCAGCGCCGTTTTAGCGCAACTCTCTGTCTCCTTTTGGGGTGATGTGCAATCCATGCGACGCGATCGCGTTGCTCACGCGGTCGCGTGGGATTGGTATTGTGCAAGTGATGCGGTCGCATAGGGCATGCGATCGCGTGGGCCAATTTGTGCGAAACGCACAGGGGCCGCACGATTCCAGCCTAACTTTCTGTTCGTTGGATCCTTATGCCGATATATATATCACGCGGCCGCGTGGGTCACGCGGTTGCGCGGGTGGTGTTTTCCGCGATATGGCGCGATCGCATGGGGCATGCGGTCGCGTCGTGCATCCCCTTTTTTTTATGCATGAAAAATGCAGACTGCAATGATTAACATGAATGTTATGCATGATTCCAGGTTTAATAAATTAAAATAAAAAAAGAAAAATGAAAGCAATTAACAAGAAATAACTTGAAAAAGAAGCGACCATACCATGGTGGGTTGTCTCCCACCTAGCACTTTTAGTTAAAGTCCTTAAGTTGGACATTGGAGGGGTATCCTGTTATGGTGGCTTATGTTTAAATTCGTCCAAAAATCTCCACCAGTGCTTGGAATGCCAATAGCCTCCGGGGTCCCAAGCTAAGCACGCAAAGCTTCCGAACAGCTTTAAATATATTGTTAGGCTCCCGGGATGACAAATGTCAGAATAAACTCCAGGATTCCAAGCCTTGCTTTTAAATCCGCCTCCGTCCTGATCTACATGTCTCCATTCGGGCGGGTTAAAAAGTAGAATCTCACCTTGGTGACCAAACGTTTTCCGTGATCCATGTGATTGAGCATGATACCAATCCGTGTACTTCGAAGTGAAGCGTGGAACATTATTGAACCTTGTGCACCAGCTCTGAGTACGAGCCATTTCCCTCTTACTCTTAAAGCCGCAGAGAGCTCTAAGCTGGCCATCTGTTTCAAGCAAACCATATTCAAGTGAATAAGTAAAGTTATAAGTTAAGGATTGTACCCACTTGAAGCTTGTATTAGGTGGTAATGGCCTTAGGATAGGTGTTTTTGGTGGTTCTGCAAGTTCTGTTTCCTTGTGCTTTTCTGTGAATTCCTCCACTTCTTTGCAAAGATCTTCAATTGTATCTGTGTCCTGGTCAAAGTCTTCTGTGTCTTCCTCATCACTTGAGTCATAGATTGGAGTTGAGAGAAATCTACCTCTACATCATCTTCATATTCACTTGGGGAAGATTCTTCGATCTTAGAGAATTCACTTGCGGATGCAAGTTCATCACTAAGAGAGCTAGACTTGTGACTATCATCATCAAGGGAATTTATTTCTCGGATTATTCCGTCTGATTCTTCATAAACGATTTGCCTTGGAGAAATATCCTCCTTAGCATCAACTGTAGCATCCTGGACGGAGTTTTCCTCAATTCTGGATTCCCATGGAGGTTCAGCATCTCCTAGATCTTCAACCAACTCTTCTTCTTGAACAAAGACAGCTTCTTCTAATTGTTCCAGTACAAATTCATGCTCTGTCTTGTCCACTGGAGTTTCTGGCACTTCCTTCATGCTCTGCTCTTCATTGGGCTGTCCACATGGAGCTGTGGTTGATCCTTGTATATTTGAGCGCCTAGAAGCCCATTGAATCATCGCTTGCTCCAGTTGTTTAATGGTTGTTTAAAATTTAATTACTGTTTCCCTTAGCGATCCTCTGCTTCTCGAGTTGCTGGACTTGGACATGCTACAAAGGAAAGTGGTGGTGATTGGGAGCGATTGGATTGCTATTGGGGTAAGGATGGATCATATGGTGGCTAATGGTGAAGAGAAGCTTGTGAGTGTGGTGGTTCAGGGTTATGTTGAAAGGGTGGTTTATATGTACGGGGTGGGGCTTGTTGGTAGTTACAAGGTTGTCCACCATGTCTTCCAGCTGGGTATGCACTGTAGAATGGTCTTTGTCCAGGATATCTCGGAGGGTGTTGCTGCCAAAAGGGTTGATTAGATCCTCTTGGTTCTATCCATCCTTGATTGGTCTGACCTTGATGCACATTCCTGCTATAACTTCTATTTCCCTTAACAACATTAGAACCAAACTCAAAGCGAGAGGGGTGAGAGTTCATAGCAGCAAATAAAGATAAAAAGGAAAAACAAAAATAAATAAACAAACAAAAGAAAAAAAACATTTACAATAACCAATAATAAGGCACACGTTAGCAGTTCTCCGGCAACGGCGCCATTTTGACGAGAGGATTTTTACCAGTAAAGAGATTCATAGAAACAGTTGCGTTGTAGATATAGTCTCTAAACCAACAAAAATTCCTTCGTACAAACGTTTTGGGTGTCACAAGTAACAAACCCCTTTAGAAATTGTTAACCGAGTATTCAAACCTCGGGTCGTCTTCTCAAGGAACTGCGAGGAAGTATGTTCTTACTATTGGCTATAAAGGTTGTAATCGGGGTTTAGAAGATGAGAAGCAAGTAATTTAGATGACAAGTAAAGTAAATGGCAATTAAAATAAATAAATACTATAAAGCAGACTTTTGGCAAGGTAAGAGAAGTTGGAGGTCCAACGTAGTTATCTCTCTCAACTATAATGAAAGTTGAATCTAAACTCCACTTGATCAACCTGTACTAGGGCAAGGGAAAGTCAAGGGACTAATTAAATTGACCTTTGAATCCTATTTATTTCCTAAGAAAAGGTTGGGATTACTCAAGTTCAGCTCAATTAGCAAGATAATGATTATCAATTATGTTGAATTTAATAACTGTTGAGTTACTAAATTCTTGACCAGAACCAAAAGGGGAAAAAGTAAAATTGCTGGAATAATAAAAATATCCTTAGATGGGAAGCAATGGTAACTTAAATCAAAGAGAACAATCATGAACTGAAAATACCTCAATTATCATTAATTCGAATAACAATCTGTAACATGGAAGAATTCTTAAATCAAATTATAATAATAAATTCAAATGTTGGAATAAATAAATAAAAGTAAAAACTAAAATAAAAGAACATTAAACCTGGGATCCAGAGTTACTCTTAAAACAAGAAGAAATCCTAAATCCTAAAAGAGAGAGAGAGAAGATCTCCCTCTCAACTAAATCTAAATCATTGAAAGGTAAAATATGCGAGCTCTCCTTTGAATGGGTGCATTCCCACACTTTATAACCTTTGGTCTATGCTGTTTGTACTTGGATCTGGGCCAAAAAGGGCTTCAGAATTCGCTGGGGCCGTATTCTGTAAATTTTGATGCGTGGCCTCTGTCACGCGTCCGCGTGGGTCACGCGGTCACGTCATTTGGAGCTTTTCCTTGCCACGCGGTCGCGTCAGTCATGCGACCACGTCATATGCGTTCTGCTTAAGGCGCGCGGTCGCGTCAGTCATGCGGCCGCGTCGCTGCTGATTCGTGCTTGGCACGCGATCGCGTCATCCATGCGATCGCGTGGATACCAGTTTCCTTAAAGCTCCGTTTTGCTTTCTCCTTCCATTTTAGTATGTTTCCTTTTCCATCCTTTAAGTCATTCTGCCTTAGAAAATCTGAAACTACTCAACACACTGATCACGGCATCGAATGAAAATTAAGGTAATTAAAATAATTAATTTTTGAAGCTTAGGAAACATGTTTTTCACAATATGACATAATAAGGAAGGGAGAGTAAAATCATGCAATTAATGTGAATAAGCAGGTGAAGGATTGTATAAATCACTCAAATTAAGCACATAAGAACTCATGAAATATGGGTTTATCAGCCCACAAGGGGACAGGGAACTCGAATTTCCTAACCCTTCAGGATCAGTGGGTCCCACAGAATCTCCACCTACGCCGCCTTCTTCTCTCTCTTTCTTTCACTCTTCCCCACATACTCTTTCCTATAAACCCTAACCCAATCACATCCATATCTCTTTCCAAAACCATCATAACTCCCACCAACCCCCACCCACTTCAAATTCAAAATTTCCCACCCATTCATTTGAACCCCAACTTATCCTACTCCTCTAAATACCCCTTCTTCCTACCCTTCATACACACACCATTCATACACTAAAGTGCCACTTGGCCGAACCATAACCCCCTCCATCTCCTCTATTCTCTCCTTCTTCTACTCTTTTCTTCATATTTCTCGAGGACGAGCAAAAATTTTAAATTTGGTATTGGAAAAGCCTTGCTTTGTGCTTTCCATTCACACTTATGGCACCCAAAGTTGGAGAATCCTCTAGAAAGAGGAAAGGAAAAGTTGTTGTTTCCACCTCCGAATCTTGTGAGATGGAGAGATTCATCACCAAAGCCCATCAAGACCACTTCTATGAAGTAATGGCAAAGAAAAGGGTGATTCCTGAAGTCCCCTTTAGGCTAAAAAAGAATGAGTACCCGGATATCCGAAGAGAAATCCGGAGGAGAGATTAGGAAGTCCTAACTAACACTATCCCGGAAGTTAGGATCTTGATGGTGCAAGAGTTCTATGCTAATGCATGGGTTACTAAAAACCATGACACTAGTGTGAACCCACATTCCAAAAATTGGAGCACCATGGTCCGAGGGCGACCCTTGGATTTCAACCCAGAGAGTGTAAGGTTAGCGCTCTCTTTGTCAATGATGCAAAGAGACTCACATCCTTACACTAGGAGAGTCAATTTTGACCAAAGGCTGGACCAAGTCCTTTCAGATATTTGTCTGGAAGGAGCTCAGTGGAAGAGGGATACTCAAGGCAAGCATGTCCAACTGAGAAGGCTTGACCTGAAACCCGTAGCTAGAGGATGGTTGGAATTCATCCAACGCTCCATCATCCCTACTAGTAATTGGTCAAAAGTGACCATTGACAGAGTAATCATGATTCATTGCATCATGATTGGAAGTGAAGTGGAGGTACATGAGGTAATACTTCAAGAGTTGTACAAGAAAGCTGAGAAGCCTTCCACCTTAGCAAGGTTGGCTTTCCCCCACCTTATTTGTCATCTATGCAATTTAGCTAGGATTGTCATAGAAGGAGACATCCTATTGAGGAGGATAAGCCCATCACTAAAAGAAGGATAGAGCAAACTAGAGAGCTTACACATACACATCAACAAGAGCATGTTGAGCTGCCTCAACAAGAAATCCCTGAGATGCCTCAAGGGATTCATTTTCCTCCCCAAGGCTATTGGGACCAATTGCAAACTTCTCTAGGAGAATTGAGCTCTAGCATGGATCAGTTGAGGATGGGACATCAAGAGCATTCCACAATCCTCCATGAAATAAAAAAAGATCAAAGAGCCATGCGGGAAGAGCAACAAAGGCAGGGGCGTAACATAGAAGAAATCAAGCACTCCATTGGATCCTCCAGAAGGAGTAGTAGCCGCCATCACTAAGGTGGATTCGTTCCCTTAAACCCCTGTTGACTATGTTATTTTTCTGTTTTCCATGTATTTTGTCTTATTGTCTATTTCCTGTTTCTAATTGCATGATCATCCTTTATTTTATGTCTTAAAGTTATGAAATATTCCATGCATCTCTCACCTTTCTTAAAAGAATTTTTAATTGAAAAAGAAAAGTGAGATACATGAATTTTGAGTTATATATTAAGAATAGTTCAATTATTTGATGTGGTGGCATTGCTTTTGCTTTTTGAATGTATGAATAAACAGTGCATATTTAATGTTAGAGTTAAGAATGTTGGCTCTTGAAAGAATGATGATAAAAGTGAAGTATTATTGGTAATCTGAAAATTCCAAAAAATTGATTCTTGAAGCAAGAAAAGGCAGCGAAAAGCAATAAAAGAAAGAAACATGCGAAAAAAAAAAGAGCAAGCAGAAAAAGAAAGAAAAAGAAAAAGCCAATAGATCTTTAAACCAAAAGGCAAGAGCAAGGATCCAAGGCTAAAAAAATATCTTAGCCTAAACAGTTCAAATGAGCTGCTTCCCTAACTATATGCTTGTGGTGTGAAGGTGTCAAGTGAAAAGATTGAGACTAGTAGTTAAAGTCGTGATCCAAAGCAAAGAGTGTGCTTAAGAGCTCTGAACACCACTTTCTGGGGATTTTAGCAAAGTTGAATCACAATCCGAAAGGGTTCACCCAGTTAAGTGTCTGTGGCGTTTATGTATCCAGTGGTAATACTGGAAAACAAAGCGCTTAGGGTCACGGCCAAGACTCAAAAGAAGCTGTGTTCAAGTATCAAAAAGAACTAAACTAGGAGAATCAATAGTGTCATCTGGATTCCAAGTTCCTAAAGATGCCAATTCTTCTGAGCTTCAAAGGAAAGTGAGATGCTAAAACTATTCAGAAGCAAAAAGCTACTAGTCCCGCTCATCTAATTGATACTAAGCTTCATTGAAAACTCTGAGATTTATTGTATCTTCTCTTCTTTTTATCCTACTTTGTTTTTGATTGCTTGGGGACAAGCAATAGTTTAAGTTTGGTGTTCTGATGAGCCGATATTTTATACGCTTTTTGACATCATTTTCATATAGTTTTTACCATGTTTTGTTTAAGTTTTATTATGTTTTCATAGGTTTTAGTGCAAAATTCATATTTTTGGATTCTACTTTGAGTTTGTGTGTTTTATGGTGATTTCAGGTATTTTCTGGCTGAAATTAAAGAGCTTGAGCAGAAGTCTGATTCAGAGACAGAGAAAGGAATGCAGATGTTGTCAGGATCTGACCTCCATGCACTCGAAGGAGCATTTCTGGAGCTACAGAAATCCAAATGGCATGCTTTCAATGGCTATGGAAAGCTAACATCCAGGGATTTCTAGAAATATATAATAGTTTATACTTTGCTTTGGAAATGAAGGCCCAAAACTGGCGTTCAACGCCAGCCACCTACCCTATTCCTAGGTTGAACGCCCACAGTGGAGCAGCTAGCGTCCAACGCCCAAAAGGGAGTCCCAAGCTGGTGTTCAACACCCATAAGGAAGCCTAGCACGTGGAGACACTCAAGCTCAGCCCAAACACTCACCAAGTGGTCCCAGAAAGTGGATTTTCGCATTGTAAGACTAGTTTATCTTATTTCTGTAATTCTTAGTTAGCAGATTAGTATATATAGACAAGAGTTCACCCTTGTTGAAAAACTCTTGCCCATTCGAACCTTTTACTTTTATTTTCTGTACAGTATGAGTCACTAACCTCCTAAGGTTAAGGTTAGGAGCTCTGCTGATTCTTATGAATTAATAATATCACTTTTTTACTTCAATTTATGCTTGATTCTATTCTAAGATGTATCTTTGTTCTTCAACCATATGAATCGGATGACCCGTGACAATCATCCTCATTCTACATGGGTTGTTGTGAGTCTTTGACAGGATAGTACTAAACCACAAGCTTGATTATACATCTCTTAGACGGCTAATCCATGGCTTCGTTGGGCACATCTTGAGACATCAGTTCAGCTGAGGTGCGGGGCGATTATGGCCTTTGTGGTATAGGATAGAACCATTGAAGCAGCGTTTTCTGATCCGGAAGATCCGACCTTATGGTATAGGATAGAACCTTTGTGGTATAGGATAGAACCATTGAACCATTGAGTAGGATCACCAAGGTAATGGACTGCTAGAGCTTCATCCTCGTTTAGATTGGATGACCGCTGACCCGGCGTTTGATCTGAAACAAAGGAGATTAATGACCGCTGACCCGGCGTTTATCATATACAGCCTGCCATGGAATGAATCAATCAGAAGTTGGAGTAGATGGTGAGAAAAGTTTATCCAAAAGGAAGAAGCATCTTCGAAGCCTCAACCGTTCTCATACCATAGATTTCACACCTATCTAGTGACGTTTTATTTATTTATCTATTTTATGCGTTTTCTCATGACAACTATCTTTTCTATCCGCCTGACTAAGATTTGCAAGGTATCCACTCCTTGCTCAAACCAACATTCTCCATGGGATCGACCCTCACTCACCTAAGGTATTACTTGGACAACCCGATATACTTGCCGGTCTATCTGTGCGAAATGTGCAAAGTCAGTTTTGTGCACCACCTTCTCGCTCAGTACCACACCTAATGATCTCCTTCGTAATAATGTCCTGTAAAAGAACAAAGATAGAATACATGAGTGCCACAAAATTTAGTTCCTTTGTTACTTGACTAATAAACAATAATTTTGATGATAGTGCAGAGACATAGAGGCAATTTTTTAATTTCAATTTTTTTGAAAAAGTAATAGAGCCTCCTCCTTTAACATCAATTAATTCTCCACTAGCTGTTTCAATATGAGCTTTTGAGGGTATAGTCAAGCTGTTGAAATCATGGAGGTCATAAATCATAGTATCGGTAGCCCCACAATCGAAAATTTATTCATTTATTTTTTTAATTGGATTCTGATTTTGGGTCTCCCTTTCTTCCTCCGTACCTTCTGGCACAGTTTTAGCCCTTACTGCCACTGCTGCCTTGCTATCGCGACTTGCTTCTTCTCTTCTGGTGACCTCTGGGATGCTCATAGCAGCGGCTCCCTTGCTCTGATTTTTCAATGATTTAGGATTGTTTTCCCCACCAATCTGATAACCCACAATCCTAAAGCAGTTTTCTTTGGTGTGTTTCTTCATTCTACAGTGTGTGCGGGAGAGATGACTTTTATCCTCCTTGTCCCGTGGTGACGAACGTTTGAAAGCAGTTTCTGAGCGGCTATGTCCCTGTATGTCTCGGTTTGCTCTATTTTTTGTAGCTAGTCCGATCCCAATTTCTCCTTGTGATGTATTGCCTACGCCGTCGATGGTAGGCTTCAAGATCTGAAGTCAAGCCGCCTCCCTACGGATAGCGGCGTAGGTGGAATCGACTGAAGGAGATGTCTCTTGCTTCAATAAATCCGTTCTGATTGTTTCAAATTTTTCATCAATTCCAGTAAGGAACTGATACAACCTCTGTTCTTGTTTTAATTGGTTGAAAATCAGAATATCTTCAGGACATTTCATGGGATTTGGTTGTTTTCTGTCGATGGCCATCCATATGGCTTGCAATTTGTTCCAAAATTCCTCTAGGGTATCATGTCCTTGTTCCTGAGTGTTGGCTCGTCGATGTAGGTTGTAGATCTGCATTGGATCGGTACCGCTTCCATAAGTAGTTGTCAGACCATCCCATAGTGCCTTTGCAGTTGGAAATTGAGACACGTTGTTCATCAGGTTTGCTCCGATGTTCTAGATAATCCAGGTAAAAACTATTTGATCTACTTGTTCCCATTGATCATATGCTGGTTCTGTCTCTGCCGGTGCCGGAGGTACCCCTGTTAGGTGAGCCTTCTTTCCTCTTCCACTAATTGCTTTTTTCATCAGAGTTTTCCATAATGGATAATTATCTCCATTTAATTTGAAACCAATTGACAAATTATCAGAATTGGTATGTGATGATTGTATTCTAAGACTATTGCGTAGCATATTTGTAATTTGTAATATCAATTCGTCAGAAATGGTTGATTTTGGGTTGGTAGTGCTGTTGGTTTCTTCAGATACGGACATGTTGGGTTTTGTGTGTTATTTTCAAACTGAGTTTGTCTTTCGCAATCATTAAGTAATTTTAGTTCATTTTTTAGTTAATTGAAGTTTGTAGCAAAATTTCGGTATAAAAACTAAGAAATTTATGTATTATTGTTAAGAAATTTTGGTTTATTTTTATTCTGATAAGTTCTGCATAATTTGAAACTCTTCTTCTTCCTCTTCCTCATCTTTTGCTGCTTCTTCTTCTTTTTTATCATCATCATCTTCTTCTTTTTTTTCCTTATTAATCTTTTCCTTCTTATTTTACTTTCTCATATTTCTTCTTGTTTTACTCTCTTAATAATAATAAAACAAACAAACAAAGAAAAAAGAAAAAGCACATAATGCTGTAAAATTATTTGGAAGAAGATGAACCTACATTCATTCAACTAAAAGAAAGAAATAAATAAATAAAAAATACATTAAAAAACATTTTTATGCATTTGTAGCAAAATTTTGGTGAAAAAACTAAAAAATTTGTGTTATTGTTAAGAAATTTTGGTGTAGTTTTATTCTGATAAGTTCTGCATAATTCAAAATCTTCCTCTTCCTCTTTCTCATCCTCATTTTCTGCTACTTCTTCTTCTTTTTCTTTATCATCATCTTTTTTTTCTTATTCATCTTTTCCTTTTTGTTTTACCTTCCCAAGTTTCTTCTTGTCTTACTCTCTTAATAAGAATAAAAACAAACAAAAAAATCAAATAAAGAAGAAGAAGAAATACATAATGCTACAAAATTACTTAGAAGAGGATGAACCTACATTCATTCAACTAAAAGAAAGTATGAAATAAGGAAAAAAAAAGAAAAATGTATTAAAGAAAATATTTTTGTACATTTGTAATAAAATTTCGATGTAAAAACTAAGAAATTTATGTGTTATTGTTAAGAAATAAATTTCAATGTACTTTTATTCTGATAAATTCTGCATAATTCAAAACTCTTCCTCTTCTTCCTCTTTATCTTCTGCTGCTTCTTTTCTTCATCTTCTTATTTCATTTTCTCATAATTCTTTTTGGGAGAAAAAATCAAACAAAGAAAAGAAATACATAATGTTTCAAAATCAATAGAAATAAGAGGAGGAAAATAAATGCAGCAACAATAATAGCAACAAAAAGAACGACGAAGAGGATGAAACACGCGAAGAAGAAAAAGAAAGAACGCAAAGAAAAAGGAAAAGAAGAAGGAGGAGGAGGAGGAACGCAAGATACAAACATTGGAGGGGGAACGCGAAGAAGAAAAAGAACGGCGTGATTTTATACATGCGTTATGTAAATGGATTTTGTTGGGTTAGGATTAACTTGTTTAGACTTGTTTGCCAAAAAAATTTGTATTCATCGCAAGATTGTTTATTTTACTATAATAAAATCCTCGTTTTAATGGACATTAGTAACTAATCATCAATTCGGATCAGAACTTGTGTTTGAAAAATTCCTGTAGACTTATAACTAAAAGTCAAAGTTTTAGGACCACCTAAATTTTTATAGGGCAAATTACTAAACTAAAACATTTGGGATCCAAAATTACCGAAATACAACTTTTGCAGTATGGATGCAAAAATACAACTTTCTACGAATCTACGTAAACCGCTGATGGGGCCGCACGGTTTCAGAAAATACATAAACCGCTGGTGGGGTACTACGGTTTATGTTGAGAACGCATTTGGCCAGAAACCGTGGTAGTGGTTCCACGGTTTCTGTGAGGATGGAAAATAAGCATAAACCATGGAAGGGGTCCAGCGGTTTATGCTCTAGTATAAATACGCAGAAGGGGTGTCGCGGATTATTCATTTTGAGAGACTTTCACAATGTTAGAGACAGAAAGTGACGTTCTAGAGAGAGGAGAAGAGGAAAAGTGTGGTAAGGAAGACATTCGGGCTTTTCTTGGGCCGGCAGCATCAACGAAGAGGTAAGCTTGCTATCTTTTTTATTTATTTTATTTCATATAACAGAGAAATGTAGTTTTCGGATTTTGTAGTTAGAACGCATAATTTAGGATTGGCCAATTTAGGATTTCGAAGTTAAGAGATAGGTCCAATGGTTTAAGTAGAATGATGATTCTCTTGTATTTGAGACATAGAGTTCAAATTGTAGTGTTGTTGTTTGAGTCTCATGTTTGAAAACTAAGTTTTGAAATTTGAACTTTTAAACATGTAAGTTTAAATTCAAGTATTGTAGTCTTGGTTGTTAGGATTTTGAAACCTAAAGATTAAATTTTGTAAATTGAACCTAATGGTTGTATTTTGTATTCTTAAATTTAAAAGTTATAAATTTTGTAGTTTAGTTTTTTTTAACTTAAGATTTAGATTATATAATCTTACGTTTAATATTTGCTTATTTTGAATTAAAGATTTGAGTCTTATAATTTAAGCCTTATTAATTTTGAATTTCACTTGGTTTTGGTTATTTCTCTCACATGTTATAGCCTAGTAGGTACATTTGTAGTGTCCGGAGGCAACAGAACATGCCTTTGCATGACAGGATCATACCCTATCTGGAGAGGGCAGGTTTGTACCACCTGGCGCGGCTCAACACGAAGTGGTTTTGGTTGGATGAGCCACTCATCAATGCATTCATTGAGAGGTGGCGTCCTGAGATGCACACTTTTCACAGGTCATTCGGGGAGTGCACTATCACGCTGCAGAATGTTGCATACCAGCTGGGGTTGCCCGTGGATGATTTACCTGTATCCGGGTGCCTTACGGATTTCGAGAAGCTTATGGATGATGGCAAACCTGCTTGGGAGTGGTTTGAGGAACTATTTGGCGAGCTTCCCCCGCCGAATAAGATAAACCAATTTACAGTACACTTCACCTGGTTCCATGAGAGATACAGGGTACTGCCGCAAAATGCCACTGAAGATACCGTACGGATATATGCACGGGCTTACATTATGATGCTGTTATCCACTCAGTTGTTTGGTGATAAGAGTAGAAATCGGGTTCATATACGGTGGTTGCCCTTTGTGGCAAAGCTGGATGAGATGGGCAGCTATAGTTACGCTTCGGCAGCATTAGCCTGGATATACCGATGTATGTGTCGGGTTGCGAACAGAAATGTGACAAACTTGGCCGGCCCACTCCAGCTACTGCAGTCATGGATTTTTTTGGCGGTTTCCTAGTCTCAGACCCGGGGATTCAACGCTTTTTCTTTTGCGTTGGCTTTCAGGTATCGTTATATGGGCACTTAGACTTTCAGTCTTAGATTTTATGGTTCCAGTTACAACCTACGTTATTCCTAGTTAATATATTCGTATAACATTGTCTTTGTTCAGGTGGGCCACGTATTTACCGACATCCGACTGCAGGGAGGAGAGAGTTATCCAGTGTCACCTTGCATTGGACCACTTAGGTCATCGCGATGTAAGTTGTCTGTCTTTGTTTCACATTTTTGTTATTTGTTTGCTTACATGCTGAGTCTGTAATGTATTAATGAAACATTCTATAAAACAATTATAGGTTATTGGGAGCCTTATGCTGCGCTCGACGTCCTCGATGTTGTGCATCCAGAGATTCTAGCCGAGGAGCACAATCGATTATGGCGCGCATGCTTACCTGATATACTTCGCTGTCATTGAGTGGCACCAGGTGGATAGGGTGTTGCCATAGCTCGGTGGCATTTAGCCCGTGCCTTAGCCGGCCTCGAATATTGACTGGCTTCATGGCAAGGATGGTAGGGGAGGGGATAGGTGGTTCCCGAGCTACTATTAGGTGTGGCATCTGACTTGGCAAAAATAGAGTTGATTCTGTTTTGAGTATCCCCCTGAGGGAAACCCGATACGTAACTAGCAAGAAGTTACCGGTAGGTGTCGTCTCTGCAACAGTATACTCAGACTAATGCCTGTCAAACAGAGTAACAGTGAAGTACCTCGAATCCTTCAAGTTGTGCTCTATCGCCTTAACTAGCGCCTGGAAAAATTGGTGGCCAGATCCCAACTGAGCCTCTGCTGACTGTCCTTGGATGACAAAAAGCTCTTCTAGCCTCCCATATGTCGACTTCACTAGTGCATTGACCGGCAGATTCTCTGTCCCCTTCAATACAGAATTGACACACTCGGATATGTTCGTCGTTATGTGGCCAAACCGTCTGCCTCCATCTTGGTGCTGAGTTCACTTGTCGTACTCCATTCGGTTAGCCCAATCACACATGACCGGATTCTCAGTCCTCATAATATCAAACCAATAGTCAAACTCTTCCTCAGTCTTGGCATATGCGGCATTCACAAGCAGCCTCCTCGCATCCTGCCCCTTGAAACTGAGGGCAAAATTAGCTGCAACGTGTCGAATGCAAAACGCTCGATATGCATGAGGTGGTAGCCAACCACTATCAGGTGCTTCCAATGCAACCTTAATGCCATTGTGACTGTCAGAGATTACCAGAATGCCTTCTTGAGGAGTCACATGTTGACGCAAATTGGATAAGAAAAAGGACCAGGACTCTGCATTCTCCCCTTCCACAAGTGCAAAGGCAACGGGCAAGATATTCGAGTTTCCATCTTGTGCGATAGCCAGAAGCAAAGTCCCGCCATACTTCCCATACAAATGAGTTTCGTCGATACTCACTAGTGGCTTGCAATGTCTGAATGCCTCAATGCATGGAGAGAATGTCCAGAAAAGACGATGAAAGTACTCCGTACACTCATCAACATGCTCACCAACGCATATCGGAGAAGTCTTCAACATAGCCACGGTCCCATCCATCGTGGCTTGCACCCCAAGGATCCAACGGGACAACTCGGCATATGAATCTTCCCAATCCCCATATATCTGTACAACTGCCTTCTGTTTTATCATCCACACCTTCCTATAACTAGGCCTGAATCCATAGGTTGCCTCAGTAGCTTCTTGCAACACCTTTATCATGACCGTTGCATCAGCCCTAACCAGCGGAAAGATCCTCGAACAAATGACGTCGTGATCGAGCTGTCGGTGGTCGCTCGAAATCGAAGTGGCCAAGCAAGTGTGAGGTCCGTTCTACCTTCTAACCTCCCAATTACCCTTGCGCTTTCGAAATGTGATGCGAATCATCCACGTGCAGCCGTTTCCAAACTCCTTGCATCTCCCATGATACTTAAGATGATCCGACTCCAAAACCCGATATTGTACCCCACGACGGATGCTATAATCCTTAACACTCAACAGAGCTTCCTCCTTCGTCAGAAAAGATTGGCCAATCTGAAATTTCCCGGCAGGATTTCCCTCGTGTAATCCTTGGCCCCCGAAAGCCCCATCAATGTCCGGTTGCTAACCGACTGCTTCCAAGTTCAATGACGAGAAATGTAGCGGTTGTTGGTGGGACCCCGAACTGGATGGCCCCTGACGTGCTGGCGGGTTCCTTGGAGTATCCTCTTCACTGTCTCACAATATGTGATCTGGCTCATCATCCAAATCATCCTCTCACATTGCATTCTCAACATGATCCGGCTCACCATCACCTAAAAGACCAGGAATCAAACCCGTTGGCCTAGCTAACCCTGCTGGTACAGATGGAGGTTCACCTAACAGACAACCGGGTGCAACGACTGGCATCGAGGTAGAAGCACCACCCACCGTCTTCGACTGAGGATTCAGTGCTGATTCCCCGAAAATGTAGACACCATTTTCCAACTTGGCATACAGCTTGTCTATCCTCACCTCCAGAAAACTGCATCGGCAATAAAATAAAACCTGCATGTCTTCGTCCGACCCTATCACAAATGTTTCATACTACACACTAGTTGACACAACCGCAATCGGAATCTTGTAGAACAACTTCTTCAACAACTTGGCCCCACACAACCTGAATTTTGTAATATACTCGTCTTTAGCTCTGACAAAGTATTTGTTGACCGGATAAAAACACTCACCGGTTCTTTATCGGTGAACTTAACACCGTACCTCTTGCTTTTTTTTTTTTTTATCAGAGCAGTGGACTAGTACCAAAATACTCTCCTCCCCTTCCATTTGTAAATGTGTGAAAATGACTCTCTACCATCACACTACTCACTCTAGGTTGGTATATATAGTGGAGCTCGGTGTAACCATAAACCGCTGAACCCCTTCTACGGTTTGTGCTTATTTGCCATCCTCACAGAAACTGTGGAACCCCTTCCATGGTTTCTGGCCAAATACTTGCTCAACGTAAACTGTGGGATTCCATCAACAGTTTACAAATATTTGTAGAAAGTTACATTTTCGTATTCATACTGTAAAAGTTGCATTTCGATAATTTTAAATTTCAAATGTTTTAATTTAGTAATTTGCCCATTTTTATATGATTAACCCTTTATTTATTGTCAACTTGAGTTTTGACTAACAAATGGTCCAGGTACTATTCTCCTTCTCTGGGTTAAGGCAAGAAAATTTCTTGTGTATTATGAGGAGTAAATGAATATTTTTGTTCCATTATTTATTTTTATCATTTTGATATTAATTTTTGTTTTAAAAATTTAAAGTTTAAAATTTAAAATTCAGAGTTTAGTATTTAAAATTTTATTTTATTAATGTTTTAAATTAAAATTAAAATAGAATAAATTTATAATAATTTTCTGAAAGACAATTAATTGATTACAATAAGAGTACTATCTTGGTATAAAAGTGACTTTTATTTTGCTCCCAAAATTAGCGAGCAATTTTATTAATAAAATATAATATATAACTTTGAAAAAGAATGTTAATAGAAGTTTTCTTTTGTATTATTTGACAAATGCATAATCTTAAATTATACCTTTTAAATATTTATTAAAATATAAATAACTTTTTTATTAAAATAAATATAAAAAATATTAATTACTAACATCCAAACCAAATATTCTACTTCCAAAAAGATTTATAAATAACTTTTTTATTAAAATAAATATGAAAAATATTAATTACTAACATCCAAACCAAATATTCTACTTCCAAAGATATAAAATTCAGATATATAAAAATTAATATTTTTATATTTTATTTCGTAATAAATTAAATATAAAAAACAAATTATAAAAATTTAATTTTTTATAAATAAATTTAAAATATATATAATAATAAAAAAATAAAAAATAACTTATATTTTTTATAAAAAAAATATAAAATATATTAATTTAATATCTCTATATTTTTATCTTAATATTATGTGCCTGTAAATAAATACACTCATGCAGTCCTACTAATCGAGCATGACACCGATTCTAATGCCATTTAAGGGGGTTATTATTAACTAAAAATATGAGTGATGCCATTTAGCAGTTATAATTAGTAAGACGTTGAGACATCGTCACAATAGCTAACTGTTTTTTAAGTTTTTTTCTTTTCTTTTTTAAAGTGCTGATATTTTGAAATTTGTAACATAGCATTTTTTTTAAGAATTGATATCCTAAAAGCATTATTTTGTGGCATTTCACTCAGTGGAAGTCATTTGACCTTTTGCTACTCTGAACCCCATTGCTATTTATCATATTTTTTGTAGGCAGTCCTTTTTAATTGATTAATTTTCAACAAAACTATGAGTGTAATAATTTATTTTTTTAAATTTTATTTTAATAAAAAAAAAAAGTGAGTATAAAGTGTATATATAAGCTAAATATCTTTTTGATGGTTTCAGTGGCTAAGAGAAGGGGGTTGAATCTTAGCCCCCTTTTGCTCAGTAACACTTGCTGGTTTTTGAAATAACTTCAGGAGACTTTTTTATTTTTGTCTCGTTCCTAGCCACGAGACTTTTATTTTTGTCTCGTCACTTGGCACGAGATATTTTTCAGTTTTAGCTCCTCTGCAGTAGAAATAGAAATGGAGTAGAGAAGAGAGAAAATTACACCTAGATATATCTTGGTTCAGCTGCTAAGTGCAGTGCAGCCTACATCCAGTCTCCATCACAACCATGATGGAATTTCACTATAATCTTCTTGATTACAGACTGTAAAGTGCTAACCCAACTTACAAGGGGATTCCCACAGAATCATGAAACACAACATAGATGAACAAAGGAACTCTAAGGACATCTATGACTTTTTCTTTTAATTTTACACTCTCTGCCTTTTTCCACTCTATGGCTTTTTCATACAAACCTCACTATTTGCCTTTTTCCATGAGACTCAAGACATGACAAAATTAAACAGAAAATTACAAAACAGAATATATTGAAGGAGAAGAGAAATCTGTTAGCTCAGGTAGCTCTGAGAACTCTGTGTCTTGCACTCTCACACTTTCTCCTTACCTCAAACCGTGGCTGTTCTCTCTTTTTATAGAAGAGGGAAGCCTCCACATTTGAAGCCAAAAACCAAGCCAACTTCTTCTTCTTCTTCAAGAAACAGAACCGGTTCGGCCAGAGAGAGAGAAGAGATAACCCATGCAAAACCTAACATGCAATTATCTCTAGTCCTTCCTTGGTCATCAATCTTCATCAATCCGAGCGCTCCATCCTTGGCTTGCTCTCCAAGATGAAATTCTGGCCCTTGATGCTTCATGATGATGATGGCTTCTTCTGCTCCACTTTTGCTTCCTCCCTCACGTAGCCACCCTAGCTACCTTCTGTGATGAGTGAACCCAAAAGCAGTGACAAGCCATCCCTCCAAGGATCTTCTCCTTGCTAGCCGAATCTCCTTCAACCATTTTTGGTATGAAGAAGCCAAGATCTCATCACAAAATCTTACTACAAGTGATAAGAATCTCAGCCACAGCATACTTTATGTTTTCTTTTTCGTGCCATCATTTTGATGGTCTTGATGCATGTAGCTTCTTCTTCCTTTTGGTAGCTCAACTTAGCTTCCATAGTTCCCTGTGACATGACCGAAGGGAAGAAAGAAGACATGAGAGAGAAGAAAGAAAAATTTGAACATTAACTAAAGGATTTTGATAAAGCAAGATTAAATTTCCACTTCCCTTTCACTGAGCAACGTGTAGCTTAATGATATCCATCAAATCAATGACCAACTCTCTCTCATGTTTCCAATGCATGTATTAATTCTTCTCAATAAAATTTTGAGTTCCATCACATGCTTAAAGAAGAGATCCGTTGAAGCCATAAAGCAATAGCAACATTTGCTTTCCCGGTTAATTTTTTTCGGATCATGCATTGGATATATAGCAAAAATGATTAACTTGGGCTTGCAATATTTATCTTTTATTTTCGGCCCAATTAGTAAACTTGCATCACAAAATTATTAATTAACATATGTTTCATGAAAATCAGAATTAATAATTTTGCAATCAGTTATTTCAATAATGTTTATTTATTATCAAATTTAAATTAGAGTTTTTCAAATCCATCACTTTTATTTCATATGTACTTTTTACATTAATAAATTATAAAACACATTTGTATTTATTACACCATCAAAAATTACTAAACTGAATATATTATTCAGATCAAACTGCATAATATATATATATAATATTAAGTGCACAAATTATTTTTATAACTAAGTCTATTTGAATTTTTTTTCTTTTTCTTATGTCTCTCTTGCTTTTCTTTTTTATTCAACTAAAATTTTTGTTGTTGTCAATCCTTAAGTTATTAGATCAACTTAATTGAATTTAGTTACTAAAATAATTTGATTATGTAATATTACCGTATTTATATCGTATTTAACTGTACGATTTGAATCTGGGTGGAGTTTAATGAGATTGTTGGTGGAGATGAATTTTTAGCATACCTAAATGATATGAAAAAGTGGAAGTGTACCTAAAAATATACTTCGAAGCTCAAATTAAAAGTTAGAAAGATACTAAGTTTAAGGTTAGTGTGTCATACTTGGAGGAGTTGTGGAGCTCCTTAGTAGTAGTGTGGCCGTCGGTAAATGGGGAAAGGACCTTCCCCTTAATAGCGATAGGATATTTCTGCTTCTGGGAGATCCTCAAGATAGCACTGAAGGGGTTCAGCTAAATTGTGATTTCGGTGCCTTCAGACCATCAGTTCGTAGATAGGGACGGTTCTACTTGTATTAGTCCGGCAACAAATGCTCCACTACAATTTAAAATTTTTTTAATGATATATAAAAATAATATTTATTTATTTTCATTAAATTATTAATTTTGACTCCAAAATAATATTTTACTCAATTTTTAGAACTTGATGTTCAATTTGAGAACTTCATAGATGTGTGTTATAATGATTAATTTTTAAATTTAAATGAGATTATTGTTCTTTCATAAAAATCGATTCAAAAAATATTATTTATCCATTGATGTTTCTTCTGTTAAAGTTAGTTTTAATTTTTTCTATAACAACTGCATTAATTGAAATAACTTTTTAAACTATGAATATCATTAAGAACTAATTGTATGAGACGTAAATTTTTAAATAAAGGTTTAATAGCATATATAGAAAGAGATATTTCGATTGTATTGTTAAAAAAAATATTTAATTTTTTTAAAATATAAAACTTAAAAAAATAAAATTCTAAATTATTTGTTATTATTTAAATTAATATTTAGTATTTTAATTTGATAGTTAAATATTTTAAAAATTAATCATATTTTACAATAATATATTATTATTATTATTATTATTATTATTATTATTATTATTATGCTATGTGTACATAAAAAATAATTATTCGTAAAAATACATATTAAAAAAATATATATTAAAAATAAATTAAATAATATATATTATATATAAATACATAATAAATAATTTAATAATTAATTTTTTATGCACACATAATATTTTTTATAAAAATTATTATTATATTATATATACTTTGTCCTATTATCAAAAATTTTTGAATTCGTGACTTTTTCGTAGACATGATCACGATAGATTGAGCCAAGATGAGTTCAAGTTGGGTTGATTGAGCCACTCCGTAATTCTACCATATGGTTATCCTAAGTAAACTGCAAATCAGAGCAGAAACTATTTTGGCCTTGAACGTTAAATCTAATAATTCATTAATCTAAGCAATGTCTGTTCTTTGTGCCTTTTGATATCTTTGTAAATTGTAATGGATTAGCTTCCAGTAAATGACAAGTTATAACAGTGACTTGATCACATAAAGTTATGCACATTAGCGATGATTATTTGGTCTTATTAACTAAAAAGTTAGCAAGTTGACAAGATTCATTATAGTTAATTCTGCTTTTTCTAGAGCTATAGTTTCTTCCTCTTCTTTTATGTTGAGTTTGTCTTTTTTGGATGTTGGACCAGAGGTTCTGTTTGCTAGTCCCTAACCTCTAGTTTTCTGTTCTGGTGTTTTAAAAAGATGTTGTTATGCAAATAAAAGTGATTGACTTTTAAATCCAGGGTACCAATATCAATTGACTATCTTTTGTTTTTAAGTTTAAAAATTCTAAAAATTAATTATAAAGTATTTTTTTTACAGTATCTTTTTATCGGATAAGTTAATGATTAATTTGCACAAATTTGAGTTCTATTTAAAAGTTTATTGTTAACTAATAAATTGCTGCATATACGATTGAAATTCCTAACACTTATTTAAACAAATAAATGAACTAACCACCCAACTAAAATATAATTAACTTTGATTAATAAGATATTAGACACGTATCAATTTCTCAATTTCACACACTATAAAAAAATAGTAAATTTTATGATATCTTTTGTTTTGATACCTAAATTACCGTTTAAAGTAAAAAAATCAAATATTCAAAATTTATTAAATATTATTAGTTACTTATTTTGATAAATTAGACACTATTTATAAAGCACCATAGCAATAAAAAAAAATACTACTTATAGGATACTATAGTAGTATAGTAATTCCCTGTATATAGAAAAAAATATTATATTTAGTGATATTATAATACCAAATTGAATGATATATACAACAAATTAAAGAGGGAATAACAATTTAAATCATATCCATTGTTTTCATCATAATATGATGTTGAATTCATAGTATTATTGTCATTTTGCACAAAATACAGAACATATGCCTCTCTTTGTTTTCTTGCACTTTCTCACATGATGAATATAAATTAAATATTCGATGATTGTTATGATACCCAAAAAATAGTGTTTAATTTGTTAAAAAAATTAAAAATTAATATTTAATTTAAAAAGATAAAAATAAAAAATATTTATAATTTTTTATAAAATTAAATTAAATACTAAATAATAAGCACCAAAAAATTGATAAATTTGATATTTATCTGACTTGTTAATCTCTCTCTTTCTCTCTATATACATATAATAAAAGCAAGTGGGTTATGAGAAGATCTAGTATACTAAGATAGGCTAAGAACATAACTGTTATGTTCCATTCGGACATAATTGTCAATTACTCTTCACCATTGATAGATCAGTTCTACCTAACACTACTACGTATCTGCCAAAACAAGAGTAAAAAGAAACATTGCAAAAGGGCCATTAATCAAAGATAGCCATATATATATAATTTGGAGGGAGTGGTAGTTGGGAAGAACAAATTTGTCTAGCAATCTATTATTATAGGGACTTAAAGAATTTTATAGTACACATTAGTGGCTTTGCTGCTTATGTATAAAAACTTCAGATTATAATTGAGTACCTATAAAAAGAATTTAGATTATGGAACCTATGTCAGATACAATGAAATTCTAAAAGTAGATGTTATGGTGGTTATCATTGTGATGGTTACGATGATTATATATAATTTTAATCTAAGTGTCCTTAAAATTAAAATAATATTTTTATATTTGAAAACACTTTTAATTTAAAAAATAAAAAATATTACAAAAATATAAAAAATATTATTTTATTTTTAAAAATTTTTTAAATATTATCAAAGTTATATATTCGACCTAACCACCATAGCAGTTATATATATATAGATATATATAAAAAACAACACAACTCTTTTGGATTCTGGTGACACCATAATAGTGCCACTAAAACTTGGATATGGTCCGTCCAATATATATAGTGATAGTGCTTAGTGTCCTAACTTGCAGCTTATTATACGTTAATATATATTATTATCACATAGATAAAGGAAACTAATTATTAAACAATAATGCAACTTGCTTGTTGACGATATCTTTGGTTAAACTCTGATATATTATATGGTTGGTGCAATAGAATGAACATTTAGATGCCCTGTTCTCTTTAGCTTTTAATTAATTTGTTTGATACCTCACCAAAAAAGAAAAAAAATTGTTTAATGAACCAACAAACACTAATGGTTAATGTTTATTTATTTCGAGTAAAAGAATGGTGAAACATATGCTGCAGCCTGGGATCCCCAATTTTGAATTTTATAGTTTGTGGTGTGGGTTTCAACTTTCAATTTAAATATTTTGAAATGAAATTGATTTCATATATTATACACATTGGTATATAGAATGTGAAAGCGAATATTCAAGTGACTAATTATTTTTTGGTGCATTGTAGTATGTTTATGTTACGGTATCTATGGTAGCTATAGTATTTTAAAAAGTAATGTTAAAATTAAAGTAATATTTTTTTATTATTTAACAATATTTTTTAAAAAATGTTGTTAAAAAAAGTATTACTAAAACAGAAAGTTTCAGGGACCAATAAATATATAAAAAATTAATCATCATTCAATCAACAAATATAAAAATATCATCATAATACGAAAATATATCACGTGCGCCGTTATACACTTCTGTCGCTCATTCCTTCTCAGCTGCAGAACAACTCGATCGTGTCTCTCATACTATAAGTATCACTGCTACTCTCATTCCTCGTCTTCACACATTTGCGATCGCACCCTTTCTTTAATTCTCATCCTTCAATCATCTTCTTTCACTAGTTAGGGTTCTTTTTCCAATCTCTGTTTCTCTTTCTTATTTACTGTTTATTGTTCCGATTCATCTTTATATTCTGGAAAGCAAGGTCTTGTATGTTACGCATTCATGGATTATCTCTCAGTTATTTTTGTTTGATTATTGATATGTTCTTCATCAACAATTCTGTTGTCTCTGAATTTTGCAGAACAACACACAATTTCACTCTCTCGCTCCATGTCGATGGTGGAATCAATTTTAGAAGAACATAATATTGATGTATCATGTATGCAGTTTTTCCTCTTCTAATTTCATGATTTTTGTAATAATTTTCAGATTACATCGATGAACACAATGATGATTATGATTATAAATTTCTGAGCTCGCAAAGCATGTTGTTTCTATTTTTCATAATGCAGAGAAATTCTTGTAATTTTGTTTTCATCAGTTACTTTTTATATGTAGTTTTGTTTTCTTGTTTATTAAATAATCTTTGCTTTTGCGATATTTAGTGTATTTGGTGGCGAAGTGGCAAGAATTGTTTATTTTAAAATGAAATGTTGCACTGGTAGTTTATGAAGTGCATGCATTATGTTTGGTCTTGTGCTGCAATGAAAATATGGTTTGTTGATGGATAATAATAATAATAATAATAATAATAATAATAATAATAATAATGATAATGTAGCGGTCTTGATAAGTTGAATTTCAAAACCTATATTTCTATTTTTGTTACAAGTATTCACCTTTTAGTACTTGTATTCATTATAAATCTTAGTCCTTATTTTTAGTTTCTTCTTATTGATGAGTTATTTTCTTTTAGTTCTGCTTACATGAAACATGAGAACCAAAAAAAAAGGTTGCCATGCTTAATAAGCTGGAAAATAGAGGTTCTAACTCTGAGGCATTAGAGAAAGTAAAAGCGGCCGTTAGTCATTTACATACAAGATACATTGCAGATATGCAAGCCTTGGATTCCACAGTCTCAGAGATTAGCCGGCTACGTGATCAACAGTTGTACCCAAGACTTGTTCAGCTTGTTGATAGGTGAGTTATAATAATTAGGATTCAAAATTACAAATAGATAATCCTATGGCTATGTGAAAGTGTTTTTTGAAATTTAGTTCAGCCATGTAATATGACTATGTTATAGTTGCTTATTACATCAGACATTTCTTGATGAATCGGTTTGTGTTATCGAAGCTTTAAAATTACAAAGGAAAATGATAAGCTTTACTTTCTGCAAATCAACAGTAAATTTGTCCTTACTTGGTCCCAAATTTTCCAAATATTATAATTGTTTGTAACTGTCCCTTTTTCTTGGGTCCTTTACTTAGGTATTATTCTTTTTCTAAAGTTGGCTTGTATATTGTTGCAGGAGGATTTGAACTTTGAAAATGAACCGTATAAAACTGATGCCAGTTTATTCTGGTCACTAATGCTATTTGAACTTTGAAAATAAATCTTAGACAATTGTATCTGTCATATTTGTATTGTTTTATTTTAGGAAGTGCATCTTTCTTAAGTAAAAGTGATATAACTCAAATCTGTGTCTTCACAAACTGATGAACTCAGTCAAAAACTCTGCTGATATTGATGGTTTTGTTGAACTATAGGATAGCATCTTTCTCTAAGTCCTCAGAGTTAGAACCTCTATTTTTCAGCTTATTAAGCATGGCAACCTTTTTCAGTACTCATATTTCATTATTTCACCGGCCTATCAAATATTTTGCAGTGAAATTCAGAGAAGACAAACGGAAATTTGTAACATAATTTGATACATACGGAAATCTTCTTGCAGAAACTGTGTGACAACTCATAATATATAGCTAATAATAAAAAAAATAAAATTCCCATACGTTAACTTCATCATAAAGTTTCTTTTCCCATTCTAGCAAATTTGCGCCCACTTTAATGAGATTTTGCACACTTTACTCAGCACAGTTTGCATCCAATGTAATGAATTTTTTGCACACATGAATCAGATTGTTTGCACTCATTTTAATGAGATTTTGCACACTTTTCTTAGCACACTTTGCACCCATCTTAATGAAATTTTTCACACATAAATTAGACAGTTTGCACCCACTTTAATTAGATTTTGCACACCTCACTCGGCACAATTTGCATCCACTTTAATAAAATTTTGTACACATGAATCAAATAGTTTGCACCACTTTAATGAGATTTTGTTTTACCATCTGATGTATGCTTACTTTTTTTATAGGATGTGCCTAAGGTTGGCATGTGTTTTGGAATCCTTGATGATGCAAATCAATTTTATCAGAATTATGCCATGCGCATTGGTTTTGTTACTAAGATAATGTTTACCCAAAGAGTTACTAAAGATACGGTCCCTAAGAATCAAATGATCACTTGCAATAGGTAGGAAAAACACAAGTCTAGAGTTTCACCAATAGAAAAGATCAACCCTAAAACCAACTACAATTGCCCCGCAAGGATTTCTATTAGGTTGAATAAGGAGGGGTTTTTGGGTTATATCCAATGTGTGTTTGGATCATTCACATCCTTGTGATCCAGAGATGGCAAAATTGTTGACACGTAATAGGGAGATGAGTATGCACATGTGTCGAGTCATTGAGAGGAATGATGAAGCAGGCGTGAGACCAAGACATATCAAGTGTTGGCAGGTGAAGCGGGGGATTTCTCTAAGATAAACTTAATGAAAAACTATGTTATGAACTATCTCAGCAGAAAGGTATGCAATGTTACGAAAGAAATGGATGCTAGGGAGATGTTGAAGTATTTTACACGGATGAAGGATATGAACTCTGATTTTTATTTTGATGTTGAACTTAATCAAAACAAGCGTCTCAAAACTATATTTTGGGTTGATGGTCGAAGTAGAGCAGCATACGAGTACTTCGGTGATGTATTTTCATTTGATACTACTTATAAAACCAATTGTTACAATATACCATTTGATTCTTTTGTGCGAGTTAATCACCATGGTAACTCAGTGCTTCTTGGTATGGTTTGTTGACTAAAGAAAATCCAGGCTTGTTTATTTAATTATTTAATGCTTGGCTTAGATGTATGCATGGAAAGTCTCTTAAAGGCATTATAACAGATCAATGCCTTGGAATACAAGCTGGAATTGAGAATGTGATGCCAGAGACACATCAGAGGTATGCATTTGGCACATTTTGAAAAAGATTCCAAAAAAAAATTCAATGGATACAAGAGATATGAAGAGTTACAAGGTGATTTAAATAATATTATTTGGGAGTCAACTTCAAAAGATTATTTTCAAAATCAATGGGAGGATTTTCTGATTGAATATGGTCTAGAAGATAACAAGTGGCTATCAGGTACTTCTCTACACATAAATTTTTATATTTTGTACATAGAAATTAGTATATTAGTATTTTGAAAATATCAAGTGGCTATCATATTCTATTTGCTAGAATTCTAACATGTGTTTGAATATGCCTCTAATACAATTTTTTTATTCTAATATTTTTTAAGCTTCAATGTGTTATTAACATGTTTATGGTAACATTTGCATCCACTTTTGTTAAGTTTGCTCACAAGAATTTTTTTTATGTATATTTTTTTACTATGATACATAGATATATATGAAGAAAAACATTAATGGGTTTCAATTTTCCTGACCACTTTTCTTGGGCTGGTATGAGATCTACACAACGAAGTGAGAGCATGCATTCATATTTTGATAAATTTTTAAATAACAAGAGCTTATTGATTCAATTTGTCAAAAAAGATGACAATTGCCTTGGATGGAAGGAGCAACAAGAAAGTGAGGCTGATTCATTTACATATTCTCAAATTAGAAATTTATTTTTTAATATAAAAATTTAAAAACAATCTTTTATCACACAATTCCCCAACATAAGACATAACTCTATATATAAAAAAATTTTCAATGTTAATAGTTCCAAACATAATTACATATGATATTGTTCTACATAACGATTACTGCTTTTTTTTTTTAAATTAAAATAAAACAATAACTTTAATATTTCAATATCATCTAATTACATAAAAGTCTCAAAATGAAAAAAAATGAATGCAATCTCAGAAGACTTTTATGGGGTATTTTATATTCATGAACTGAAGCAAAGAATACATCTGGTGAATCTTGGAACTCATACATGCACAATTATGTAAGCATTTTCAATGTTTGCAACCCTAACTACATATAATCATGAAAACAAAATCAAACTCATGTTGAATCAATTTAGTTATATACAACTTTTGCAATTAGTATAACATATGAAAGATAAGACTACTCCTTCTCAAGTACACATCCTTGCCGTCCTTGCCTTTTCCAATTGGATCTTTCTCAAAGTCAATGTCTACTTAGAAAGTCGATTGAAAGGTATTTGATTAAGGTCTAGAAACATGCCAGATCATCATGATTTTTAAAATTATACCTCAATGATCGTTTACTAAAAACAAATAAAATGAAAATCCTATCAATGAAGGAATAAGCTAAATGAAACTTATATTAAATAGGAAGTAGCATCCATAATAGTTTAGTTTGTTACATGACATTCTCTACAGAACAATCAAAACTTGTCCCACTAAATTAGGTTAGCTACATGGATCAGGTGGCCCCGTAGTATCTGCCTATGACATCTTATACAAAAGTAAGATCCAAATCCTGAAGCCAACCCATAGTCAAATACTTTTTTAATTACACCAAAACAAGGCAAAAAAGTGTATGTTTCATATGCACAATCATGTAGTTAATGTTGCATATACGAATCTATAACCACACTGCTGATTATAAGTATCCAGAATATTGGGATTAAAGCAATCTTCTGTAGGACAGAATCAAGAAGAAAAGAAACGAATTTCACAATGTATTTGTACTCAAATTCAAATACATTAAACATATTATAACACTGTTGAATTATATTTCATGCAACCATTTAGATCATATAACTATAAGCAAATAGATATTGCTTGTGATTAGCCTCTGAGTTTTAACATTTGTATATTATATTTTCTTTAGAAGATTTAGTAGGTGCTAATAAATTAAATATCAAGATACAACTCAAATATGAAAATAAAAAAATAATATAGAAGAAGAATGAACAAATGGTTATACGTATTCAATATATGATATTAACATACTTACCGTGCCAGCAAGAGCATAAGCAACAACCAAAGGAGGTGAGGCAAGGTAGTTAACCCTAGTAAGGGGATGCACACGGCCCTTAAAATTACAGATCCCAGATAACACAGCTGCTGCTACAATGTCTACATCAGACAACAAAAAGTATGTAACATAAATATAAAGCAGAATATAGATATAGATGATATCTAAATTATAAACAAATAAAAGCAATGCAAGAAAAGTGAAAATTGTATAAAAATAAGCTTTGGCAAAGAAATAATATTTGATTAAGAAATATTAACTATTTTTTGAAATGGCAGATGCAACAGATTCATTCAGGTCCCCTGAATTGCCAATACATGTAGTACAGCAAAATCCAATTATATGAAAACCTTGTTCGTTTAGAGGTTTTATCAAAATTTTTTAGCCAATTGGATGTTATGTCTCAAGGAAGGAGTAGTCTTCTGAACTTACATAATTATTCAATGCTGTAAACACTACACCAAATTATAACTTACAAATACAAAATTCAAACAAACACAAGAAAATACTAAAGAGCTAAGACATAAATATTAACCCAACTATGTTTCTCTATTCTTGAAAGTAAGACATCTGAAATCATCAACAAAATGAGGCTACAAACAAAAAAAATACCTAACTCAGCTTCTTCATATTCTGTTGCTTGAGTGCTCTCCATACTTGTTGTATCTATTGTATGTGATGGAACCTGGTAGTTATGTGGATGAAGATTACATGATAAAGAAATTTCCTTCTTTGTGGAACCTGGTAGTTTGTCAATTTGTGCATAAGGAAGAGATTCTTAATTTTCTTTGGTAGCACCTCTAAAATTTGCCTTAGTTGCCTGATCATTTTAAGCAAAATGGAAGGGAAGAAAGGGGTTAAAGATTATCTTGACCATCTAACTAGTTTCCAAAAAATAGCAGATAAAATTATAGCATTTTACCTTCACTTCCCTATAATGGACAAGAACAATGTGCAAGAGTTCTCTATAATAATATTTAGATACAATAAATGAGACAAGATGATACCAAGAAGAGGTCAATCCACAGATAGATGCATGAAATAGAAACGATCAATTTCTGGAATATAATTAAATTAAACATAAGAATGTGATCGACTGTTGTTAAATCTTTCTCATCGGCACTAGGTAAAGCAAAGCAAATCACCATTAACCAAGAAGAAACACCTACACAAGGACCAGTATGAGCATATTTGAAAATTTTCATTTTCCTGGATAAAAACACCCACACAACAGAGACACATATAATATAACTGTTGAAGCTAAATATATGGATCCCATAACAACTTAAAAGTGAAAGAAGATCCACATCTCAAATTCAATAAGAAATGATCCTTTTATTGAAAAAGAAGAATTTGAACATATTTTTTCATTTAGTTTATTGAGATATTGGTTCATCTAGTAGATAAGGAAAATAGTGTTACTGGTTTATCATGCATTCCCAATTGGGACCAAGCTATAACCTAGCAACTCTTCTATTGTTCCATAGCCTCCTGACTAGTATACAACTTTGATTGAATTTTTGAAAATTCCTAGAACGAAAAAGAAAACTGCAATTTATGTTAATAAAGAATATACCAGGAAGAGCTATGAATGCATCAGCATGTTTAGCCATTATTGACTTCCTTTCATGCATGTTTGCAACTTTTTGCACTTCTCCAAAGGTTTCTCCAGATATCTAAACGAGAGATTTGATCAGCATAAGATTTTCATAAGCAAAAATTTGGATCAAAAGATGAACATACATGATCATATAGTAACTAAAGATGGAATTGTACCTCATGATGCAACAGAGCTTTAGGAATCACTCTAACCCATGAAAGATAAACAAATGAAGTTCAAGAAAGTTTAGAAAAAATTTACAATAAAAACAGTATATAAGTCATTAGTCCTAATCTTCTTCCACTATAAACCAAATCAATCTTCTTTTCGACCTTTCAATACAACAACTATAGATAAACACATGCAAGAGTTCTTTAAAACACAAGTATATTCATAATAATGAATTGGTAAACAATATAGTATCATAAAAATTACCAGTAATTTACCAAGCTCAAGAGCAGCATCACCAAATGTAGATTTGTATCCAGGTCTACTACCACAAAAGATACATATTCTTTGGAACCTTCCTTTGTGCTTTATTTCTTATTCTAGCACCTTTCCTTTTCCTTCTCACAGAAAACAAATGCTTTAGCAGTGGTTATAGAGTGATAGAACTTTCTATCTTTGAGCTGGGAGAAAAATAGTTCTTGAACATAGATTTCGAAAGAGAGACTTTTTAAAATCTATTGAAACAAAATCTTATACACTATTTAAGATCTATTGCAACTAGCTTCAATAATAGAGGCGTCAAATGTTTAGGTTCATTTTACATTTAGTATCTCAGATATCTTATCCAAAATCAATTGGTGCTACTCGGAATAATGCTTCTTCTGCACGGAAGCATTATCAATTTCATTGATCACTAATAATTTGCATGATCCTGTCCAAAAAAAATATTTGAATATTAGTTCATGTAGAAATGTTTTTGAAATAAATTAATCTGAAAATTTTGAACTTGTTGAGAAGCTCTTCTTAGCAAACCTTTTCCGCTCTCTATCTCTACTCTTCTTAATAAATCACCTCCTAGCAACAGGCTCTTTCTCAATGAATAAACAAAGAGAGAAAATAGATTAACAACAACAACAATGTAAGCGTATAACCATAGAGCATTAAAGTATGTTACAAGCGGAAGAAGAAGGGTTTTAACTTAGTATATATCATAAGCATAAACAGAAGGTACCTAATTATATATATAGCTAGCTTATAGATCTATAACTAATACACGTACTTAGGTTCTGCTATGATTGCTATTTTAGAATTTAAATGATGTTTCTCACTTTTTCCAAAGAATTTATTCTTTTGTGAAGTTAGTCATCTGCAACAGAAAAAAAAAACAATCAAAGATGATATGACTACAACTTCCATCAAAGTTTTTTATTTTTTTATACAAAGAAAAACACTTAAACCAGAATACAACTAGAATCAAATCAAACAATTAAAGGATATTTAACCTATCGAATCTTCTTCACCTACTGTGCACTCTGAGAAACTATTCTCTGCTCCACCACCACCGCACTACCACCGCCGCGATCTCTCTTTGTATCAAATTCTAATCACGCTATGTAGAGAAAAACAAAAGAATATCTAAACTGAGTTAAATAAATATCAATGAAAAAGAAAAATGAAAAAATAGAAATTGATCTTAGGTGATTGCGAAAAAAACCAAACGCATTTACAGATAAGCTTTATGGCAGCGCCGGCGGCGTAATCGAACTCATTCTTTCTCTGATCTCAAAATTAAAGATATTGCACGTAGATGAAGGAGACAACGCAATGATGTAGAAGCTTCATGGCGACAACGACGAGGACATGAATGGCAGCAGCGATGATGAATGGCAGCAGCGACGAGGTTACTCTCTGAAACACCCTAAGCTAAATCCTATCCTTGAATGCCTTTAGATAGGGTGTTCTCTCTTGGGAAGCAAATTGACTCAATCGTTATGCAAGCAAGAAGGGAAATACGCATGAAGTTTTGGGGAAAATTAACAAACGATCTAAAAGATGGAATTGAATACACACAAGCAAGTTTGAGCAAATAAAATAACAACCAGATTCGCATGAGTACGGGTTTTTTCTAATAAAAAGAAAATGCCTAAAAATAACTGTGACGAAAGACCTGACGTATCCTAACTAATCTCGTCGAAGAAACCCTCATCCTTATATAATATCCTATCATTTGTCGGGACCCTTCAGTCTCCCATGAATTGGGGTACCAGCAATCCTCTTCCAACACTTTTTCGCTGGGTGAAGATCCTGTTATGCTGTGTAGGGTGAACTAAGATGCTGAAGTGGGAGAATAGGGCACGTATTCCACCTTTGGACTCCCGCGAAAGATCAACTCCTCCTTTAAGTCCTCCTCCATTAGGTCTTTCTTCTGGCTAGGGCTGTTGGACTCCTCTTCCTCTCTCTAAGAATCCGATTCCAGGTAAACCACCTCGGGTGACCGTTTCTTGGGTGCTGAAGCAATCGTATCTAGGAAGGTTATGACAGACAGTTGGGGGTCTCCTCCTACGAAATCTCGACCTAAGTAGATAGTTTGGAGCACGGTAGTAGTGGTCGTAACTACCTACACAAGCTTTCAGGGATTATACTTAGAAGTCACCCTCGGGGGGCGCTGCGTCGTCTCTATCCGTTGTGCCATGCTCCTCTGGAGAAAGTATGGGAAAGAAAGAGGGGTGAGAACTTAAAAGATATCAGTAGGAATGCTATGTAACACCTCCATATCTATCCTCAACCCACTTATGGGATTTTAAAAATTATAAGGCATGGCATGTATTATGAACTTTTCTCGCAAAACGTAAAACATAATATGCATAAAAGGAAAGCATGTAACGTTGACATAGGCAAGTCAAATAGAAGGGATAATACTTATGAAAAATCATAATCATAACTTAGGAAAAATAACCTTAAAAATAATAATCACAATCAAACTTTCCTTTATACTTTTACTTTCTTAACTTGTAGCTTTTATAGAATGTATTGAGCTCAAACTGGTATAAAAGGTGGGAGTCCCCTTCCCTTACTGAAGGTTCTTATCCCAAACGTTTTGGCGATCACCTTCCCTTACCGAAGGATCATATCGATATCTTGTCTTTGGCGGTCACCTTCCCTTATCGAAAGATCATTCCCTCAGTTCAATTTACAATCAAGGTTATTTAGACATACACAAGAAGGAAGTTATGGAAACAAAGATGTATTATTATAAAATTTATGGGAGTCACCTTCCCTTACCGATGATTCTTAAAAGTTTGCCGATTACCTTCCCTTACCGAAGGATAATCTCGATTTGATCACCTTCTCTTACCGAAGAATTATCTCGATTATCTTGTCTTTGAGGGTCACTCTCCCTTACCGAAGGATCATCCCCTCAGTTCAATTTACAAACAGGGTTATTTAGGCATACACAAGGAGAAAATCATGCAAGAAGATAGACAAATATAATGATAGAAGGGACATGTGAAATAATGATACCATAGTTATATGGCACAGAATAGGCATGTACTCTCTAATTAAAGAGATATTAACAACATAATGGCATAAATTAAAAGGTCATATTAATGCACATAAAATAGGACATATTAAATAATTGAGCAAAGCTTATAAAAAAGCATATACTCTTGACTTTAATGGGATATTAATGACAGAATGGCATAAATTAAAGGATCATATTTTTAATGCACATAATGAAAATATGGCACTTTAAATAATTGAACAAGATTTATAAAAAGCCATATACTTTTGACTTAAATGACTTGTAAGGTAGTAGTAACAATTATAGAAATAACATTCATCATGAAACTTCACAAATATGCATGTACTCTTGATCAAAAGGTTTTAAATGATGATGAATTTATGTATGGTGAAACTTTGAATACAAACATACTGTATATGTGTAAAGAAATGGAAAAAGAGGAGTAATACCACAAAAGATACAACCATGATAACATGATAAGGACAACATAGATGGTAAAAAAATAATAAAAACAAAGCATAATACATGCCAAACATAAGTAAAAAGCATGCTTCCCTACTTTTTCTAACGCCTCTTTATTGACTATGAGGTTGAATCTTATGTTTGCACACAGAATATTTTTGTAGGAAGAGAAGGGAGAGGATTAGTGTTTGAGAGGGGTAATCTTCTACCTATTGGTGTACCCCTATTTATATACTTTGGTGATAGGTGTGATTAGGGTATTTTTAAATTCAAAAGAAGGGTGGTTGTTAAATTCCTATCCGTAATTTAAAATTCTAAACCTATCTCCTAATTGATTTTTAAATTTCAAAAATCAAATTTTCTAGAAAGGGTGAGGGGCGATTGTTACATTTCCTCCCCCGTAAAGAGAAGAATTTGTCCCCAAATTCTACGTCCTGAATTGGTTAATAAGGATCATTAGTAGGATTCATGGTACTTTGGGCATGGGTAAGCTAATCCTGCTAGTAGCAGAGGGAGATATGAATGAATGAGAAGCACCGGTATCATATGGAATAGTTAAAAGGACCCTATTAATTGTGCACCTACTTTCGATTTGATCTTTTAACTCGTGGGCTTCCTTTCTGATGAGGGCAAAGACTCTTCTTTGACGCTGTGGTAGGTCGACGGGGGGAGGGGAACTGCCGAGCATTCCCTGGCAAAATGCTCTGGTTGGAAGAACCGGAAGCAGACATTTTGCCTAGCAAAGCACCTACCCCTGTGTTGCTTCCCACACGAAGCACACTCCTTGAGTTCGGAAGTCTTCTGTGAGGCATCGGTGGAAGTTTTTAGGTGGTTCGTGCTTTGTTGAGTTTGCCCCTCTGTAGGTCTTTCAAGAAAGGCCTTCTTCCATGGTACTTGTTGAGAAGATCCTTGGTCCAGCTGCCTTTTCTAAAAAGCTTCGCTCCTTTCTGATGCTAGTTTCTTGGTTCACTCTTCGATCACTTGGCACTTGCTAACAAGGGCGAAAAATTCCTGGATCTCCAGTGGAGCTATCGAGGTTAGAACCTCTGCTCTTAGCCCTCCTTGATACTTCATGCATTTCCACTTTTCATCCTGATTAGCCTTGTACATGGCGAAAAAATTGCAAAGTCTCTCGAATTTCTCTGTGTACTCCGTAATACTCATCCTATCCTATCTCAGCTGCAGAAATTCCATCTCCTTAGACTCCCAAACAGAGAGAGGAAAGTACTTCTTGTAGAAAACTTCTTTAAAGGTGGTCCAGCTGATATCTGTCCCAGCATCCTCCAACAATCGTTTTGCTCCATCCCACTAGAATTCGGCATTAGCTTTGAGCATGAAGGTAGTATAGCTTACTTTTTGCTCCTTGGTGCATGGAAAAAATTATAAACACTTTTTCTATTTCTGTCATCCATTCTTCTGCTACATTGGGGTCGAGGACTCTGCGGAACTCAGGTGGACCAATTTTCTTGAAGTCAGCAAAGGTTGTACGGGCTTGTCCTACATCCAATTGGTGAGTTCCAGAATCCCTATTTGCATTGGAAAGCTATTGGGCCATCAGAGTGGTGGCTTCAGTTTGCTCTTTCATCACCCTTGCCATATCCTTCATGTATTTTGCTTGATTTAAAGTGCTCGAGCTTGATCCACGTGGGCGTCCATGGCTTGCCATAATTGTCCAGTTTGTGGATAGCCATAAGAAAAAACCTTATTAGTCATACTCCTCAGATTAGGCTCCTCGGATCGACTTTGCTCTGATACCAATAATGTAACACCCTAAGCTAAATCCTGTCCTTGAAGGCCTTTAGATAGGGTGTCACTCTCTTAGGAAGCAAATTGAATCAATCGTTATGCAAGAAAGAAGGAGAATACGCATGAAGTTTTGGGAAAAATCAATAAAGGAACAAAAAGATAGATTAGAACACACACAAGCAAGTTTGAGCAAATAAAATAACAACCAGATTCCCATGAGTACGGTTTTTTTCTAATCAAAAGGAAATGCCTAAAAATAACTATGACGAAAGACCTTACGCGTCCTAATTAATCTCGTCGAAGAAACCCTCATCCTTATATCATATCCTATCTTTTGTCGAGACCCTTCAATCTCCCATGAATTGGGTACCAACAATCCTCTCCTAACACTTTTCCGCTGGGTGAAGATCCCGTTATACTGTGTAGGGTGAACTAAGATGCTGAAGTGGGAGAATAGGGCACGTATTCCACCTTTGGACTCCCGCGAAAGGTCAACTCCTCCATTAGGTCCTTCTCCTGGCTAGGGCTGCTAGACTCCTCTTCCTCTATCTAAGAATCCGATTCGAGGTAGACCACCTTGGGTGACTGTTTCTTGGGTGCTGAAGCAATCATATCTAAGAAGGTTATGACAGACAGTTGGGGGTCTCCTCCTACAAAATCTCGACCTAAGTAGATAGTTTGGAGCACGGTAGTAGTGGTCGTAACTACCCACGCAAGCTTTCAGGGATTATACTTAGAAGTCACCCTCGGGGGGCGCTACGTCGTCTCTACCCGCTGTGCCATGCTCCTCTGGAGAAAGTATGGGAAAGAAAGAGGAGTGAGAACTTAAAAGATCTCAGTAGGAATGCTATGTAACACCTCCATATCTATCCCCAACCCACTTATGGAATTTTAAAAATTATAAGGCATGGCATGTATTATGAACTTTTCTCGTAAAACGTAAAACATAATATGCATAAAAGGAAAGCATGTAACGTTGACATAGGCAAGTCAAATAGAAGGGATAATACTTATGAAAAATCATAATTATAACTTAGGAAAAATAACCTTAAAAATAATAATCACAATCAAACTTTCCTTTATACTTTTACTTTCTTAACTTGTAGCTTTTATAGAATGTATTGAGCTTAAACAGGTATAAAAGGTGGGAGTCCCCTTCCCTTACCGAAGGTTCTTATCCCAAACGTTTTGGCGATCACCTTCCCTTACCGAAGGATCATATCGATATCTTGTCTTTGGCGGTCACCTTCCCTTATCAAAAGATCATTCCCTCAGTTCAATTTACAATCAAGGTTATTTAGACATACACAAGAAGGAAGTTATGGCAACAAAGATGTATTATTATAAAATTTATGGGAGTCCCCTTCCCTTACCGAAGGTTCCTAAAAATTTTCCGATTACTTTCTCTTACCGAGGGATCATCTCGATTTGATCACCTTCCCTTACCGAAGAATCATCTCGATTATCTTGTCTTTGGGGGTCACCTTCCTTTACCAAAGGATCATCCCCTCAGTTCAATTTACAAACAGGATTGTTTAGGCATACACAAGGAGAAAATCGTGCAAGAAGATAGACAAATATAATGATAAAAGGGACATGTGAAATAATGATACGATAGTTATATGGCATAGGATAGGCATGTACTCTCTAATTAAAGAGATATTAATAACATAATGGTATAAATTAAAAGGTCATATTAATGCACATAAAATAGGACATTTTAAATAATCGAGCAAAGCTTATAAAAGGGTATGTACTCTTGACCTAAAGGAATATAATAACATAATGACATAAATTAAAGGACCATATTAATGCACATAATGAAAATAAGGTATATTAAATAATCAAATAAAGCTTATGAAAAGGCATATACTCTTGACTTTAATGGGATATTAATGACATAATGGCATAAATTAAAGGATCTTATTTTTAATGTACATAATAAAAATAGGGCACCTTAAATAATTGAACAAGATTTATAAAAAGACATGTACTTTTGACTTAAATGTCTTGTAAGATAGTAGTAACAATTATAGAAATAACATTCATCACGAAACTTCACAAATATGCATGTACTCTTGATCAAAAGGTTTTAAACATGGATGGATTTATGTATGGGGAAACTTTGAATACAAACATGATGTATGTGTGTAAAGGAATGGAAAAATAGGAGTAATGCCATAATATATACAACCATGATAACATGATAAGGACAACATAGATGGTAAAAAAATAATAAAAACAGAGCATAATATATGCCAAACATAAAAATAAAAAGCATAATTCCCTACTTTTTCAAACGCCTCTTTATTGACTATGATGTTAAATCTTGTGTTTGCACACAGAATATTTTTGTAGGAAGAGAAGGGAGAGGATTAGTGTTTGAGAGAGGTGATCTTCTACCTATCGATGTACCCTTATTTATATACTTTGGTGATAGGTGTGATTGGGGTATTTTTAAATTCAAAAGAAGGGTGGTTGTTAGATTCCTATCCATAATTTAAAATTCTAAGTCTATTTCCTAACTAATTTTTAAATTTCAAAATTCAAATTTTCTAGAAAGGGTGAGGGGCGGTTGTTACACTCTCCCTCTTATCTCAGACGCTATGACGAGCTTGATGGTGACAATAGTGAAGAGATGAATACGGTAGCGGCGAGTAGATCTAGGGTTTCATTCTCACTCTTCTGTCTCTTCTAACTTTTTTGGACAAATTTTTTTTTTGGAGTTAAATTTGTTTGGGTTTAATCAGAGTAGGTTAGGGACTAGCTAATTTGTTTGGGCAATTGGGCTTAGAAATTTAAACTAGCATTAATCAATGGGAGTTTCGTATTTTTCCGTAAATAAAATATGTTATGGAAGTTTTCTAAAACTTCCACAAAAAAATTTCCATAAACAAACAGAAATCTTGTAGTGGAAGGTGATGTAAACTTTTAGATGACTAATTGCTTCCTTAGATTAATGCACTCAAACTGCAATAACAATGTTCACAAAAATCATACATTATAAAAAGATAAGAATGTCAAAAGCAAAAATAAAAACTATACAAGAAAATATTTACTTCCTCCTATTCTAGCATGTTGGACACATTAGTTCCGATACTACTAGGGTGCCTTATTTTTACTCATTTTATTACAAACAATCCACAATCATGGCTGAAAAAAATAATTGAATTAGAATTTGGTTAGTTTTATCATGTGTATTTTTATGTTATTTATAATATAACATAATTAATATTATGCTTACTTATTTGATTGTCCAGAAACATTCAAATAAATTGGGATCAGATCATTTTTTGGTAGCTCATAGTTCAACATAGCTATTGAGACCAATTGTTGAATCAATTTGCTCTGAAAAAAAAGTTTATTGTTAATAAATAAAACTAATAAATCACATAATAAAATATCATGTGAGCAAAACAAAAATTATACCGCATATATATCTAACTGTACCCTCCCCTCTCTCCTTTGGGCTCTTTATACAAGGAATCCAAAGCAAAAAGTCTCTTTCATGGATGTCATAAGCATATAGCCACCAATGATAATCATAACAATATGGCACTAATAACTACATTATAAATATTTAATATTATTAACATGAAAAAAATTACATCCACTGTACTGATGAGTGATATAGTTAATATAAAAAGGCGAAAAACATGATGAGTGTGAAAGGCAGATATCAAAAAAAGAGTCTAGAAATTTAAAAGGTTAAACACTGATGACACAGAGTAGAATAATTATGTATAAAAATACATAAATCCTCAATGGTCCTTCTTGTAAACCCTGTAAAATTAGCGAGTAATTAATCAATAAATTAATTTTTAATAAAAGAAATTAGAAATGTGAATTTTATAGTAAAATAGGATAGAGCTAATTAAAATAAGAATTTTGACACTAATTTTAATAAATTTGGCCCAAGATTGGGCCAAACGGGTCGAACCGGGTAGACCGGACCCATATTGGGCCCAAGGCCCAACTTAACTCAGCCCAATTGAACAAAATAGCACCCCCTCCCTTCTTGGCATTTATTTTTCACGCTGAAACTCAGCATGAAGGGGGAAGGAGCTCTCTCACAAACATAAACCTAGGTTAAACTTCAAACAAAGATAACTTTTGATCCGGAGCTCTGATTGACGAGCCATTTACAGGCACGCATTCTTCTCGGAGTTCTCTTCAATTCTGTCTAAACCAAGAGGTATGTCTTTCTCCAATTCATGCCCAGTGTTCTGTGTTCCCTTTATGTGCAAAATTGGTTTGAGTTTTGAGTGATTTTGATGATTTTGGTGGTTTAGGTGTAATCTAACATTGGATAATTATTGGATTATACTCCAATCATCAATAGATAAAGTAAAAAAACTCTAATCTCTTGTGGGTTATCCAATTTTGTCTATCTAGTGCTAATTTAGTGAATTGTGTAAATTAGATTAAAATTATGTTAGATTGAAGTTTGAATTGGTGAATTGGAGCTTTTGGAACAACTTTGGTGGCTTAATTTTTGGAAGTGGAACTTATGAGCTTGCATTGTGGGGTTGTCTCGGGTTATACGTAGAAATCGGCTAAGGTATGGTTTAGGTTTCACGTATTTAATATATAATGTTCTGTGAAAACTTAGACTAGATGACCATAAGATAGGTTGGAACGTATGAGAATGTTTAATGCTTAGTAACCTTGATAAGAATTGTGATGTGGATTTGATGTTTGTTGAATGAATATCAAACGATGATTCAATGATAATATGTATGTGTAATATATATATATATATATGTTGGATAGGTAAAATGAGAATTTTTGTTGATGTATTTAAGGGGGTTGATGCATGATATTGTTGATTTGAGAGATGGTAGGATATGAAGGTTGTTGTGGTGTTGAGAATGGCATGTTGTGTTGGTGGTTATGGGTATGGTATGTTGTTTTGGATTTGAGTTTTAAAGAAAATGAGGTTTGGAGATTTGGTGTAACTTTGGTTTTTTATAAAACTTTGACGAGCTATAACTTGGCTTCCAGACCCCTGAATGATTTCAAACTTGTTTTACATGAAAATTGGGTCCGTGAAGTTTACGTTGTTCGAACAACGGAAGAAAAATGATTTAAAACAAAAACGTTATGCGCGTTCGAAGTTTGGAATTGAAATTTGAAATTCTGCAGATTTTTTAGACTTAGCCAAAAATTTTGACAAAACGAAGGTCCACGCGTACGCGTGGCCCACGCATACGCGTGGATTGGGATTTCTGCGTACGCATACCCTTGATTCGCGAAGGGTCGCTACTGCCTCGCGTACATGCATACGCGAACAAGACTATGCGTACATGAAATGGGCTAAAATGTATGTCCACGCGCACGCGTGACCCCTGTTTTTAGCAAACTTAATTTTATGTTTTATAAACCTAATTTTCAAACCTCTAGATCTTTATTTTCATTTCTTTGATCCTAGATCTTGTTAGTAAGCTTAGTAATAAGATGAAGCTAGGAATAGGTGGTAACTTGGGAATGAAGTAAAGGTTAAAAGTGATGATTTAGCTACTAGAAGGTATGGTGCTTATATATATGTATAAATATGTACTATATCAATTATGTAACTGGCTAATGAAAGGAATAAATGTTGCATCTGAGCACTCTTTCTTGAAAGTGCGACCCCAGGAGATGGTGGAAGGTGAGGATCCCCTTCTTTGTTCCTCCTGGTATTATAAAATCGCCCCCAGCGAGATGATGGGACGTTAGGATCCCCTCTTTTGTTCCTCCTGGGCATATGAGAACATACCTCCTGGGAAGACGCAAGGGTTGTGGTTTCGTCCCACTTGCTCTGGGTTATGATAAACTATGTATAAAGATGCAAACATATGAGATATAAAGTGATTTTATAGCTAAAATGAATGATTATGAGATGTTAATAAATGAATGTGAAATGATTATCTAAGATACGAGTTTTCCTAGGTAAAGTACCGTGGCTTGCCACCACTTGTACTCTACTTGTGCTTGTCTTTATCTACTTGTCTGTCTGTGAAATGTCTTTGGAGATGGAGGAACGGAAGGAAGGTGGAAAGGTTTAGAGTTGAGATTAAGTTTAAGCTAGGTTTAAAATCCCCTAGATGACCACCCTTTTTATGGTTTCTGTTTAGTACTTAAAGCTTTATAATCTGAGTGTCGGCGTTCTAGGATTTCCTATGACATTCCCAGGACCTTATAGCTTATATGCGTGGCACCTTTACCATGCTGAGAACCTCTGGTTCTCACCCCATACTGTGTTGTTATTTTTTAGATGCAGGTCGAGAGGTTTCTCAGTAGGCGTCTGGACTTCTGAAGCAGAGCTGTTTCTGGGTTTTCTTTTAATGTATAGTTTATGTTTATATATATACTTAACTCTCCGAACAGCTACTATATTTTGTACCTCTTAGAGGTTTATGGAGAATTAGGGTTTACCCTTTGTATTTTGGGTTTTGGGATATGTATATATATGTAAATATTCTCCGGCCAGCCTTAGCTTCGCAAGCTGAGTTAGGAGCTTGTTATTTTGTACTGTTGGCCCTCTATTTCCTCTTTCTGTTTATTTATGCCTTTGAACCTTAGTTTCTTCACACGAAAGTAATCACGTTTCCTAAGCGTTGTGTTTTTTATTTTTACGATTTTTGTCTCATTCATTTTTCAAGGCTCCTCGCCACCTTTGTTTTACATCTTAGGTGTAAAGCTCTGTGTTGTAGAGTGTTACACTTCTTCTTCATAAAATGTATATATAATGAAAAAAATTAACACAAATATAAAATAAAAAATTAACACAAATAAATAGAGAGTATTTTTAGTTTTACTCACCCATTTATGTTTTGAAATTTTCTTTTTTCTAAAGAAGTTGTCACCATTTTTTTCAAAATCAGTAGGAAGAGGTACATATTTTTTTTCCTTTCTTTTGACCAAGTGTCTCCAATGTAAAAACATCTCTCTTTATATATAGAGATGTAGTTAGATTATAAAGTTTAAACTCTTCAATCATGAAATTGAAAAAGTAATTTGTATACACACCAAAATAAAAGCATTCATGCAATAGACATCCAAGCTAAGTGAGGTATGCAAAATCTCATTAAAGTGGATGCAAATTGTCTGATTTATGTGTGTAAAATCTCATTACATTGGGTGCAAACTATGCTGAGTAAGGTGTGCAAAATCTCATTAAAGTGAGAGCAAAATGTCTGATTCATGTGTGCAAAATTTTATTAAATTGGGTGTAAATTGTGTTGAGTAAGATGTGCAAAATCTCATTAAAGTAGATACAAAATCTCATATATAATCATATAATTCATAGCCAAAACAATGTAGAATACTCATAATAACAAGTAGTATTACATAACAAAAATTACACTGAAAACTCAAAACAAGAAACAACAAACACTAAGAACTATAATATATATCCCTATTGCTAGGCGTCATTAATTTGTTTGGTTCAGCTTCTTTCACTAATTTCATTGGTGATCTCGTGCTGTTTTCATCTTTTTCCTCTTCTCTGTTAGATCATTACAAACAATAATTAGATTTGCACAACAACAAAAAAAAAATAAACCATAACAATAAAGAAGCACAAAACTATTTTTACCTTATTTTGACATCCTTTTTCTCATCTTACTTTGCATCACTATAAAGAAGTACACACTCTATATTTTACTTTATATTCTCTTTTATCACAAAAGATAAATCAAAACTAATTTTTACCTTCTTTTATCTTTTTTTCTCATCTGAGACGTTGTCTTCTTCCTTTGACATTTTGTTGTCATTTTTTTCTTCTTCAAATCTATAAACAAGAAATCAAACCAGCTCAAATCTATAAATTTAAAGGTGACCTTAGAATAAGAATTACTAAGTTTTGAAACTAGCATAAAGATAATAGCAAAATATTAAAAAAATCTAGTAGTACCAGAAATTTAATTAGTGGTAAAGAGTGTATGTAAAATTCATAGGCTTATAGATTCAATCCTTTCATTTATAACACTCTAAAACTTTATTTGTTTATCTTTCTTTCTTCCTCTTGTTGTGTTATCATATTTATTAAGCTCCTTCACCCCCTTTTCTTAGCCAAATTAGTTGGTATTTTTGTTGTGTTCTTTACAAATTTAGCATCAACAATACCTTGCTTAACTAAATAGGTAACAATACCCTACAATAATAGTCACACAAATAAGGATTTTGTAAGAAAAGAGAATAATGTGACAAGATAAAAAAAACAAAAGCTATATTAAATTAACAAGATAAAATAAACCATTGGTCTTTGCTTGGATGACTTCTATATCAATTTCTTGTCAAATTTTTTTTTATCCCAATAAGCAACCCATGGTGGTAGAAGTCCCATATAATTTTTTTTTATCTCCAAATGCGTCTTTGTGTTAATAGATAATCTACAAGAAAAATAGTAAATGTAATAATTATCATCAAAAGAAAAATCAAAAAAGGAAAAAAATGATAAGTACACTAGATTGATTATCATTAAAACATAAAGACAACCATCGATACTTAATGTATTTTTTTTTCTTAAATTTTTCAACCCCTTCCATAAGCTCATCATGCATAAATCTTGTCCAATTATATCTTGTGATGTTCTCTACATCAACAATGGCACGTAAGTACTTTGGGGAGGTGACATGGTTACTTGTTGGTGCTAAAAATGAGTTAATAATGAACATTCTAAATGCTCTCCTAAAGTAATTCCCTTCCTCCTTAGATATTGAAACATTACATTCTCTTGAATGTAATATTTCTTGTAGCTATGGACTTTTCATAGATTTGAACGGGGCAACCAATCTTTCTTGCTCTGAAGTCCATTCTTCTTCTTCCGAAAAGCTTTTACCAATTGAAGGTAATCCTAGAGCTGCCCCAATTTTGTCTGTTGTCACATCAATATCCCCTGCCACTAGTTTCAATTTGCTTCTTGTTTAGCAAGTGCGAGAATAACCGCCTATCAACTTTTCAATCTTGAATAGTCTTTAAGGATGAGGATCCCATTTTATCCACTTCAAGTTTTCGTTCTTTTGTAAGTGATTTTATCGTTCTGAAAACCGAATTTGGAGAACGACATTCAATCAATTTCTACAAACATAAAGTAAAAAATCTTTACTCAATTTAACCATGGTTTGTTTGAAAAATAATAACAATAACAGCAATAATAATAATAATTATAATCATAATAATTAGTCATACTCGCATTCAAATACAGATACAAATACAGATGGGTGCAAACTATGCTATGTTATGTGTACAAAATCTCATTAAAGTTGATGCAAACTGTCTAATACATGTGTGCAAAAATCTCATTAAAGTAGGTGCAAATTGCACAACATGAGGTGTGCAAAATTCCATTAAGGTGGGGTGCAAACTATTTGATTCATGTGCGCAAAATCTGATTAAAGTGGGTGCAAATTGTCTGATCATGTGTGCAAAATCTCATTAAAGTAGGCGCAAACTATGCTAAGTCATGTGTGCAAAATCTCATTAAAATGGGTGCATACTGTCTGATTTAAGTGTGTAAAATCTCATTAAAATAGGTACAAACTATCTAATAGATAAGTACGAATTGAATTATTGAAGAGAACAAAGAAACAAAGAACTGTTATAAAATCAGATAGATAAAATTCAGTAGGTGCTAAAACAATAACTTTATAAATAATAATACACAATATATTCGAGATGTTAGTTCTTCAAGAGTTTTCAACTACATTTTCTTTCTTGTTTCTGTTTTAGATTTCTTTGTATTCGTACTTCTTCGCGACATCTTAATATCTGAATTTTTTTTCATTTCAAATAATCACGGCATATTAATCATTTTTTATGAAAGCACATAAGTCAATTAATTGAGTGCAGAAAAGATTAATAGTTAATTGATATATTGCTTGATTAACCAATAAAACATCGTGTGTAATGAATAATCAAAACTTCTACGTAGAAAAAAAATCAGCCACATTTTATTTGAGTAATGTTCATATTTCAATAAGCATGGCCACCATTTAGTGAGCTCTATTTCAAATTACAGGAAACTAAACTTCAAGTAATGCAATAATAAAATAATGTCATTATAAACAATCACTCTTATTGAAAATCAAACTCAATTTTACACTATAACAGAAAAGAGTGAAAAAATTGATTTGGACTTCCATAAATAACAGAAATTTAGAACTTGTTATAGGAAAAAATAAAATCAAATTGAAAAAGAAGATTTTAATGCTTTTTTTTTTTCTTGGACTGAGCAAAAATGATCCTGTACAAGAATTGTTCTTCATCTGCTATGAATCCACCACAAGAGATTAGTATATGAGTTACCATCATCAAACCCCTTCAACATCCTAATGTTCAATGCATTTTCCTTATCGTAAATTCCTTGCAATGCATACGCAAAACCCTTCCAAACTTCTAGATTAGTATAATAAGAACAATGCATAAGTTCATGGATCTTTTGTAATAATCTAATTTTGGTAACCATAGTTATGATAGATCATTTCTAAGAAAAAAATAATTAACCTTCATATTAAAATTTTTCAGTAATACAAATTTTAACTTTGCAGAAGTATAACGCATCAGTAAAAATGAAGGAAAATATACAAAGAGCTGAGAGATGCTGCCGTAGAGAGTAACTCTCTGCTATTGGAGATGCTACTGACAGGAGTGGAGTTAGATAAAATATTAGATGGAGACAAAAAATATTTACACAATAAAATAAGACTAAAATAAAATTTTAAGGGGCTAAACTAAGATTTACATATAATTTACATGTAAAAAATTAAAATTAGGGGGCCATTGCCCCCCTTTCTTTGTACCTGGCTCCGCCCCTGGCTACTGGCTATGGATAGCGAGCTCAAGAAGGCTGATTCGCGTTGAGAGTGCTCATCAGCATTGAGAGCAAGAAAGAAGGCGCGTTGCAAGAGTGTCGAGAGAGAGAGAGAGGGGGGAATTTTGCGAAAAAGAAGAGCGTGGGAGATCAAGAGTGTGTACTTATGCTCTCTCTATATGCATTTGAAATTTTTTTTATTTGGTGTAGAAAAATACCAATGCTAATTGTTTGCTGACCGAAAATCTAAAAATGTGATGGTTCCTAACACTGCTGTTACCAAAATATTAAAAAAAAAACTATAACTTTATTTTTAACACTTACATAACTATTGTAGCATAGATATACTAGATATGTATTAATAATTTTATTTTCACTCTTTATTTGTTCAAGATAAGAAAAGAGAATATTAATAAGTTTATTTATTTGCTTCTTTTTTATATATAAAAATTTAATTTTTATGCACTCACAGTATAAGAAAAATTTTGTACATATATTTAATTACGTGTCATTGTATTAATAAAAATAAATACTTTTTATGATCACGTGTATATGGACATCCCAAATAATAACATGACTAAACAGTTTATACTCCCTCGATGCACTAAAATTAATCTTTTAGTTACATTTTTTTTTGAAAGAAAAATAAATTTCATTCATAGAAATGTTATACCGCACTTATACATAGCAACAAGAGCAATAAATCTATATCTAAATCAGAAAATAGATATCTTATATGGTGAACTATAAACTGAGAGGAGGTCCAATATTCGATTACAAAAAATTTTAATGAATAGAAACAGAGATAAATCTAAGTTTCTTTTATTTCCAAATTTACACATGTACTATATTATATAGTAGGATAATTTTTTCTTGTCTCCGAATAAATCTGATCACTTTCTATATTTGCAAAGAGTTTCATGAAAAATATCAAACTTTTCTCAAAATGTCTTCCTCTTATATCAAAACTTGTACAACAAAAATTAAAATGCTTATAAAAAAATTAGCACAGTATAGAAGAAAACTATTACACTATAAAAGTGGAAAAATAATTATTAGAAGGTTCCTGTTATATTAGATTTTCGAACAAAAAATAAAAAAAAATAAAATAAAAAAAAACTAAAGTAAAAATAGAAATTAGATCGCAAAATAGAGGTTGGAAAAGAAAAGAGGGGGAAAGAAAAAGGAAAGAAAAAAGGAGAAAAAAAAGAGTCATTTCTAAATCTAAAAGAGTCATTATTTTTGTCAACCAAGTCCGAACAAGTTGGCTCAAATCCAACAAAAATCATTCATGCACTTCATTTTCTTTGTGATTCTCCATCTTCTTTACATGTTTCCTCCTCCTCGTCATTCTTCTATTGTTGATATTATTGCTGCGTTTTTTTCTTTCCCCTTCTAATGTTTATTGCAGCATTTTTTTATTTCATTTTTTTTGTTTGATTTTTTTCTTGTTTTTATTTTTCTTAAGAGAACGAAAACAATAAAAATTATGAGAAAGTGACAGAAGAAGGAGAAGATGAAGATGAAAAAGAAAAAAAGAAGAAGATAACAATGATGAATAAGAGGAAGATGAAAGTTTTGAATTGTATAAAATTTATCAGAAAATAACACCGAAACTTTTTAAGCTTAACATAAAAAATTGTTGCATTTTAACACCAAAATTTCTTAACGGTGACATAAAAAACTTCTTAACTAATTAGAAGTTATCAGAAACAAAAATAATACGAAAATTTCTTAAAAATAGCATCAAAATTTTACAACTATGGTACCAAAATTTCTCCTAACATATCATTCTTTTTTTCTATATTTTATCTTTTTTTTTCTTTCTCCCAAGATGTTATTCTTCTTATTGTTCATGTTTTGTTATTGATACAAAATATTTCTATATCTTCTTATATTTTACTTCAAAAATAAAAAATTTTATCTAAACAAAATTATTTTAAAATTAAATTGTATACTCCTAAGTTCTAAACAATAAACGGTCTTATAACGTGACATGGAGGTCAACTCAAATATTATGTTTATCATGGTAAAATTTTTTTTTTATATAACAAATTTTGATGTCATTTTTATTTTATTTCTGTATTTTATATAAAAAAAATTCGGTATCATTCTTCTTCTTCATCGTATCATCATGGTCATCATCATTATCATCATCTCCTTTATTGGGTAATTTACATTAATAAACCAAATGGAATTTAAAATTACACAAATATCCTAACTTAATTTTTGTTACACGCTTGTCATAGAACATCTCTATGTAAATCTAATCAATTACGTTATTTACATGTAAATCGAATCAAGTTGATCGATTTACTATATATGCTATATCAATATATGTGCTAACCAATAGTAAATCGAATCTAGTTGATTCCATTTACTACTACTATAGCATATATATATACTATATCGAATCACATTAAAAGAAAAATGCTGAATATAATTGGATTTACCGGCGAAATAACAAGAATAATCCGACGGTATAACCCTTGTTAGTAACCAACTACCGTCAAATTCTGTGATGGCTTCTTTTAAATTTGCTAGTAATTACCGGCGAAAAATATCCGATCCGCCAGTAATTTTGGCGCTCCACAATTTTCTTTCTCGCTTAATTACCGTCGGATTTTGGTCATGGTAAATTCTACGGTAAATCTAATTTTTTTAACACAATAGGTGGTCATATACTTTTTTTATATTTAAATTTGTTTTTTACATAATTAGTAGTCAAATTGTAAATAATAGAAATCAAATATAAAAAATTGAATATCAAGTGTACAAAAAAAATTAAAAGTAAAAAAAATAGAATATGCAATGAAACAATCTAGAACAAAATTCTAATCACTAAAAATCTTGATAGTCGTTATCGTCATCACCCTAGTTTTGCTGAGGCGGTGGACTGTGCGGTGATGTTGGTGCCTCTGTAGTAGTGCCGCTGCCATTGGCCCGTATCTGATCTTGGTACACCACCATCTGTTGTTCCATCCGTTGAAACTGCTCCATCTTCGGCCTCCACTCCAACCTGA